>NC_134412.1:40312394-40426846 GCF_038048845.1 Mixophyes fleayi
TTGTGCCCATGGCCGTGCCACACGTTTGTAAGTAAAAAGACTCAAGGAAACTGAAGTAATTATGAGACAAAATAAAATAAATAAGATCACAAATAAAATTCTTGTGTTTAGCTGAGATAGATAAATCTTTATCCAAAAATTCCCTACATGAACTGATGCCTTTCTCATGCTGGATCGTTGTATATAGAGATTGGACATCAATTGTGGCCCAAAAAAAGTGTCTCTCCCATTTAACATCTTGTAAAATCTGAAGAACATTATTTGTGTCCCTAAGATATGATTCTAGGGTGATAACATATTTATTCAGGAAAAAGTCCACATATTTCGATGCATTTGAAGTTAAAGAATTAATGCCGGATATTATGGGGCGGCCTGGTGGTTTTATTGGGTCCTTGTGGACTTTCGAAAGATAGTAAAAAATGGGAATCACGGGATTCGGTGTATACAAAAATTGAAACTCATCCTTTTTTATGATATTATCATAGAGTCCTCTACATAATATTACCCGTAATGCATCTATATACTCATGAGTAGGATCACTTATTAGTGATGAATAGGATGAATGGTCACCTAATAATCTATGCGCTTCTGCTACATACTCAGATCGATTTAGGATTACTGTCCCTCCCCCCTTATCTGCCGATTTTATGACTATGTTGTCGTTAGTTTGCAAATTTTTTAAAGCTTGTTTCTCTAATTGAGTAAGATTATCATAGCTTTTAGTAGTATTCTCAGAATAACAAAGATCCTGAGTAACAAGATCTTGGAAAATATGTAAATGACTACTTTTTGATTCTAACGGATAGAACTTAGATGGTAATCTTAAACCTGATTTGGAAGGTGATTCATAATTCTTTAAACAGGCAGTATCATGTTTGGCGAAATATATTTTTAATGTTAGTTTACGGACATATTTTTGTACATCAATAAACATTTGAAATTTGTTGAGATGTTTCGTGGGGGCAAATGATAGTCCCTTATTGAGTACACTCATCTCAGGTTTACGTAATTCATGATTGGACAAATTAAAAATTCCATTAGTGAGGCCTACAGAAATCTTCTTCTGTGACTTCTGGATACCTCCTCTTCTCCCTCTTCGTCTACATATCGTCTTTTTAATGGGGAAGCTACCCTTATATTTTCCTTCAGATGATGTTTGCGCTGAGGTAATCTCCCTTGATCCGAAGGACCCGGTGATAAAAAATCCTCAGTATCACTATCTGAAACTGAGAGTGTAGAGAACCTATTTCTAAGTATAGGTTCAAAGCGGACCTGTCTGGTCTTTTTTGGGCTAGAGTGTGTATTGTCAGCCTTTTTTATAGGTGCCTTTCTCCACTTATCAGGGGCATTAGATCCTCTGTGGGCATGGTCATCATACATGAATCTAGAATTATTCCTAGGTTTAGGCCATTTCTTAACATTGGACTGTAAATAGTCCCTTTTGTCCCTATGGAACTTCCGTTCTTTAATCTTAATCACTTCCGTCTCAATTTTGTCAAGTTTTTTGTTTAATACCAATTCATTCTCTTTAAAATTAACATCTTCCTTAAAGGGTTGTAATTGAATTTTTTTTATATCTAATTCTTTTTCTACTTCTTTGAAGATGTTAGTTTTTTCTATTATAATAAGTTTTATTAGTTTCAATGAACACTCATGAAGTATGGTGTCCCATTGATCCATAATGTATATGTATATGTATATGTATATGTATATATATATGTATATATATGTATGTGTATATATATATTGTAACAAAAGGAGGCATTTAGCAGGCAATATGCAGAGAAAGCAGGGAAGTAGAGTAAAACATTGGCACAGTTATGTACCTAGGTGGAAATTAAACCAGGTAAAAACATATGTGTAGTTTAAAATTGGTTTACTTACATGATTTAAAAGCTGCTTCCTCTCAGCAAACAGACAGGGTGGGTCTGATAGTCTAAACAGAGCCAGGGATGGGCGTTTCCTTTTAAAGAGAAGGTCGGTGTGTCACCTGTCCGTCAAGCTAGGCCTGTGGGAGGAGTGTCAGGTATAAAACCCTGCTTGTTTCATTGTTCAGGGAGATCAACGCTGGGCTAGCTGGCTGATCTGAACAGAGAGCTGGACTATGTATAGTAAGCGTTGAGGGTCTCCATAATTGCTGTGCAAGTATATGGTGTCAAAACATTATTACCATCCTGACATCAAAGAACCATAAAAAGGAAGAAGTTGTACGCGTGTGCTTCTGCTGTAGCGGGCTCTTGCCACAATATGTATATATGTATGTATGTATATGTATATATATATATATATATATATATATATATATATATATATATATATTAATACAAACAACAGATACCACATGCAAGGGGGCGCGTAACCCTATTCTGTATATAAAGTCACTTGGCGGGATTGATACACCTAGAGTCCAATGTACAGGAGGCAGCCAGTTCCAAAACAGATGGTAAGTCCGGAAAATCTATAAGAGAATAAAGGAAACACAGCGCCACATAGTGTATTACCACAATATTAATACGTAATAATGTGAGAGAAGATAAGGTGTGATAAATCAGATGCACACTCAAGACTTGTTACAACTCTGCAATGTGAAAGATGAAACCGAAATGGTGATTAGAGATATACACACGTGACAACACACTGTATCCAATGCCACAAAAAAAATCACCAATAACCATATATCTGTGTACCAGATAGTAGAACTAGAAGGTAAATGTATATGTTGAAATGGTATCTCCAAGGCTGTACAGATGTTGCCAGTAACGTCACTCATCCAAATGAATTATCTCGTTAGGACTGGAACCTCAGCATCATAGGAGCAATAAAAAACTCAAATAGTATAATACTGTAAAATTCAGATTTTACTAATAGACGGTAAGTAACACACTTACATAAAAGCAAATATAAAAAGCATATAATGGTATCCTTTGGTACTCATCTGGGATGCATTCAAAGACATATAGATAGATATCAGTCAATTGTAGATAAGTCCACAGCACTCCCGCCACGCTGGTACCACGATATCCAAAACAATAAAAATCCTCAGACACTCCTCAACGCATTTCATCTGCTAAGTGATCAGACTTCATCAGGAGGTGAAAATTGAATGATAGAGACGCTGGGATCTCGAGCGTCTTTTTAAATAATGTCCAGCGCCATTTTGGAGCATGCGCAGTGGCGTCAGATAACACTGTGACGCGCGCATTGCTAGAATCACATGGGTGACATGTCAGTCACATGGTTACCTCTAGTGGTGAACACCAAAACCTAGAGGATGCTGATCATAATAAAAAATGTCCTCATTAAAGCATCCGAATAATAATAATACAGCTTGGAATTAACAATCAAAATATCAGCTAATGTCTGATCTCTATATATCAATCAAAGCGCAGCCTCAACAGTATAAATGCAATAGTAAAAACACAATACATGTGTAGTACCCAACATATAAATAAAGTAAACAAATAGTCTAGAATGTGGGACATTTAGATATCAGGAACAATATAGTATACTAAGCATAAATAGATAATTACAAAATACCTGTCAATTAGTTAAAAAATATAAGCATGCATTTACCAGGTCCATGGTACATAAATATAAATTGTGTCATATTGTAAAACCCATCACATAAAGTAATACTGGCTATACAGCAGTAAACTAAATAGATAGAGAGACACTAAAAAATATATACACATGACTATAGATAGTATTAATAAAGAATTCAAATAATGAACAATAAGAGCTGCATCTAAATGGGGTATGTGTCTCAACATAACATGATTACATACTCCACATAAGTGGTCTAACAAAAGGATAAAGAATTATATCTCTATACACAATTATATACCTAATACAGTACAGACAGTGAAAAACAAAACAATGATAATAATAATATACCATATTACTCAAGTGATACTCAGAAATATAGCAAGCACATAGTGGCTCACAATGACTCAATACATATTTAAAGTGCATAAAGTGCAATTATAAACATTTGAGGCCAAGAGAGGAGGAGAAGGCAAGAAGTTTGATGGTGGCGGGGTCAGAACGGTTGTCAACGGGGATATTAAAGTCGCCAAGAATGATGGAGGGGAGGTCAGAGGCGAGGTTGTGGGGGAGCTAGGCAGCAAAGTTGTCGAGGAAGAGGGACGTGGGGCCTGGGGGGCGGTAGATGACGGAGACACGGAGGTGGATTGGGGAGAAGAGACGGATGGAGTGAACTTCGAAGGAGGAGAAGGAGAGGGAAGGTAAAGAAGGAATTACCCGAAAAGTACAGTTAGGGGACAGAAGGAGGCCTACTCCACCTCCCAGGCGCTCATCCGGTCTGGTGGAGTGAGTGAAGGAGAGGCCCCCATAGGAGAGAGCAGCAGGAGAGGCAGTGTCGGAAGAAGTAAGCCAAGTTTCCGTGATGGCAAGAAGATTTAGAGAGTTGGAGATGAAGAGGTCATGGACGGAAGATAGTTTATTACGGATGGACCTGGAATTCCAGAGGGCACATGAGAAAGGGAGGGCGGGAGCAGGGGAGATGCGGAAGAGATTGTTGGGGTTGGTGGAGCGAGGGGGAGGGTGAGAGGAGGGGTGGAGAGGGTTGGGCAAGAGAAGGGGGCTGGGGGAGAGAATAGGTATAGGAAAGGAGCGGGGCGGCATTGTACGTTGCAAAATCAAAGGCAGTGGCAAAGACAATATGAAATATAAATATGAAATGAGTTGCAATATAAAATATGAATGCGGTAAAAATAGTGCAGTAAAATTAAAACAAAGTGCAGATGAATGAAGTAAATAAATGAAAATGAGGTGAGATGATATGAAGTAAAAGCGCATAAAATTAAAATAAGCTCAAATTAAGATAGAATAAATTAAAATTAAAATAATGATGAATTAAGATAGAATAAAATACAGTGCAAATAATATTAAAATAAAATACAGAGCAATAGGATAAAATAGTAAACTGTACAGTACAATGCGATAAAATTAAATGGAAGTGGTAAGATTAAAGGAGGGCTGCAGAGAGCCGGTACCAGGTGAGAAACGGGAGAGTCCTGGATGGAGAGTCCTGTGTGGAGAGACCTGGTTGGATTGTCCAGAGACCAGGGAGAGTCCAGAGGCAGGTCGCTGTAGCCGTCCGGAGGGACCAGAAAGCGAGAACAGGCAGCGAGATACGTGGCAGGCCACGGGAACAGCAGCGGAGCACAGGTAGAAGACCAGGTGGCTGGAAGATGAGATGGCGGCAGGAGTCCAGAGGAAGTGGCCGGTAGTCCAGGCAGTGGGAGAAACGAGGATGTGGCAGGCAGTCCAGGCGGCAGGAGACAGCAGGGGGATCAGGATAGCATGCAGCGGTCAGCGGTCCCAGGCAGCGGTCCCAGAGATGGCAGGCAGGCGGACTCACTGGAGATGCAGAGTGGGCAGGCAGCTTGGCCGGAGCTGGGGATCCAAGCAGGGGAGCCAGTGGGAGCTTCAGCGGGCCGGCAGCAGGGCAGCTTGGCCAGAGCGGTAGCTTCTGGCGGGACACAGCAGGCGGCACCGAGGACGACAGGAGGCAGCAGACTGGAGGTCGGGTGGTCGGAGGTCGTTGGCTGGACCGGAGGTAGGAATCCAGGGGGATTGTAGGCCCAAGCCGCGGCCTGTAGTAGGTGAAAGTGGCGGCAGTGGCCGGGAGAAAAGTCAGTGGGTGAGCCACGTGGTGGGCATATGGATGGATGGGGCAGACGAAAGCAGTGGAAGGTAGCATCACCCGACAGGAATTAGGGACCCAGATGGCCATCCAAGCAGGGTTCCAGCAGGGAGCAGGAGAGCGCAGGTGGTTTGCAGCGGGGGCGACAGGCCTGGTCTACTCGACGTCCAGCAGCAAAGCCTGCAGACAAGCAGTCCGCATGACAGGCATTTTGCTCCCCCGCTGTTGCTGTTGGTAGGAACCCATCTTCTTTTGTTCAGAGATCAGTGGTTTCAGTCTACCACTGATGTCTGGCCTCGGAGGGTGGTGAACCAGGGTTACAAGATCGATCTGCTTGGTCTTCCTCCCAGACGGTTCTTTTCCACAGGGCTTCCGTCTTGTCCAAGAAAATGATTGGCTTTAACAGAAGCGATTCAATCCCTTCTTTCGTCCGGGGTGATTATTCCGGTCCCTCATTCTCAAAGAAGTTTGGGTTTTTATTCCAACCTTTTTCTTGTGCCATAACCAGATGGCTCTTTCAGACCAATTCTCAATTTAAAAGCTTTGAACACCCAGGTCAGAGTGCCCAGCTTCAAGATGGAGTCTTTACTCTCGGTCATTCGCGGCATGAAACAAGGAGAATTTATGGTGGCTCTAGACATCAAGGATGCATATGTCCATGTGCCTATATGGAAGGGTCATCAGTCCCTTTTGAGGTTTGCAGTTAGATCAGAGCACTTCCAATTTCAGGCTCTTCCCTTTGGTCTGGCCACAGCCCCACGTATCTTCACCAAGATCATGGCGGTCATGGCTGCTCTGCTAAGGTCCAAAGAAATTACAATCATTCCTTACCCGGATGATCTTCTTTTAAAGGTAGATTCTTCAGAGAGGCTTCAGTCGCATATTCAAGTAGTAATCCAGTTTCTGAAGTCTCACGGTTGGATTATCAACTTCAATAAATCTAAGTTGATCCCATCCCAGCGGATGGTGTTTCTGGGTCTTTTATTCGACACCCAACTGCAACGGGTGTTCTTTCCTCAGGACAAGATTCTAGCCTTGCAGAAGATGGTGAAATCTCTGTTGGGGGCAAGGAGACCTTCGATTCGTTTTGCCATGAGACTTCTGGGCAAGATGGTATCGTCATTCGAGGCGATTTAGTTTGCTCAGTTTCATGCACGGCAGTTGGAACTTCTGTCGCAATGGAACAAATCCCATCGGAATCTGGTGAGCCAGGTATTTTGTCTGTCTCTGCAGACGCGTCAGTCGCTTCTTTGGTGGTTACACAAACAGAACCTCACCAGGGGACGCAAATTCTCGATTTGGAATTGGACTCTGATCACAACGGATGCCAGCTTTTGAGGTTGGGGGGCTGTCTGTCTTCACGCTCGGTTTTCAGGGGCTTTGGACTCCAAGGAATCCAAGCTTCCTATAAATGTCTTAGAGCTGCGAGCTGTGTTTCATGCTCTTATGAGTGCACAACACTTGCTGCAGAGAAGGCCAGTAAAGATCCAGTCAGACAATGTCACAGCAGTGACATATCTCAATCATCAGGGCGGCACCAAGAGTCTCTTGGCCATGCAGGAGACTCACAAGATTTTTCAGTGGGCCGAGGCTCACGTTACGGCGCTCGTGGCCATTTTTATTCCCAGAATAGAAAATTGGGAAGCAGATTTCCTAAGTAGACAGACTCTGTACCCGGGAGTATGGTCCCTACATTCGGAGGTGTTTCAGCAGTTAGTGGAAAGATGCGGTCAGCCGGATGTCAACATGATGGCATCTCGGTTGAATCACAAGGTTCCCCTCTACTGTTCCCTCTACTGTTCTCGCGCAAGAGATGCCAGGACACTCGCGGTAGATGCCATGTCTGTCCCTTGGAGGTACCACTTAGTGTACCCTTTTCCTCCGATAGCCATGCTTCCACGAGTATTGAAAAAGGTGAAGAGAGAGGGTGTTCCAGTGCTTCTAGTAGCGCCGGATTGGCCGAGCAGGGTCTGGTACACCAACGTGCTCTTCATGGCAGGAGGTCGGTCGTGGCAGTTGCCAATACGCCCAGACCTGTTGACTCAGGGTCCCTTTCGTCATCTAGGTTTGCAACGTCTGGCTTTAACGGCGTGGCTGTTGATGCCAGGATCCTAAGAGCTAAAGGTTTTTCTGATCGGGTGGTGCAGACCATGCTCCGTGCTTGGAAACTGGCTTTGGTAAAAATATATCATCAAGTCTGGAAGACATATATTGGTTGGTGTGAAAAGAAGGGATATCCTACTTCTTCTTTTCGCTTGGCCAGGTTAATTAGATTCTTGCAGAACGGCTTGGATGCAGGTTTGCGTCTTAGTTCTCTTAAGGGTCAGGTGTCAGCTCTTTCAGTCTTCTTTCAAAGAAAACTTGCTGTCATACCTGATGTGCAAACTTTCATTCAGGGTGTTCTCCATGTACAACCTCCATATGCTCCTCTGGTCCACCATGGGATTTGAATTTGGTGTTGAATGCTTTACAGCATCCGCCTTTTGAACCTTTGAACACTGTGGATTTTAAATTTCTAACCTGGAAGACGGCTTTTCTTTTGGCCATTTATACGGCACGCAGAGTTTCAGATCTTGCTGCTTTATCTTGCAAGTCTCCGCTGCTGGTTTTTCATAAGGACAGGGCAGTTCTTCGAACCAAGCCCTCTTTCCTTCCTAAAGTTGTGTCTAGATTTCATCTAAATCAAGTCATTCCTGCTGTGACTGATTCCTCGTCTTCGGATAACGATGTGTCTATTCGTTATCTCGATGTCGTTCATGCCTTGCGTGTTTATGTAAAAAGGTCACAGAAACTGCGCAATACTGAGGATCTGTTGATTCTCTATGATGCTCACAAAAGAGGTTGGCCAGCTTCTAAAGTGACTATTGCTAGGTGGATTATGGCGGTTATCCATCAAGCTTATAGTGGGGCTGGGAAGCCTGTCCCAGAGAATCTCCAGGCGCATTCTACAAAGTCTGTAAGTGCTTCCTGGGTGGCCCGCCATGGTGCCTCCAGTGAACAGCTGTGTAAAGCGGCCACATGGTCGTCTGTACACACATTCACTAAGTGTTCCTAATTTAATGTATTTGCATTCAGGGATGCAAGTTTTGGAAGAAAGGTGCTTCGTGCCATTTCTTCTGAGCGTTCCCTCCCGTGAGACAGCTTTGGGATGTCCTCAATGTTCCCGGTGTCCCCCAAGGATGACAGAGAAAATGGGATTTTTATACTTACGTAAAATCCATTTCTCTTAATCCATTGGTGGACACCAGGCGCCCACCCTTAAATGCTCTGGTTTCTACTTCTGTTTGACATGTTGTCTTGTTGTGAAGAGAATGTTGTTTTGTTAGTTTATTCTCTTTTCTTGTTTTCCCTCTATCTCCGCTTTCTGTGGGCTTGGTTAAACATATACTGAGGCTCTGACAGGAGGTGGGGTATAGAGGGGAAGGAGCTAGGTGTCAGGCGCCGTCCGCACGGCCGCCTGACTGTGTGATCGCGCGTCTGGTTGCTAGGCAACCAGACGCGTCATTTCCGGATTCCCCTGCCATCCATTTCCCCCGCAGTATGACGCGCCCCGTTGCTAGGCAACGGGACGCTATGTATTCCCGGCGGCAGGCATGACAGCGCTCAGCGCTGAAGCTGATTGGATCCTCACATTATTTAAACCCCTTCCTGTCCTTTAGTCAGTGCCAGAGTATCAGGTTTTCCTGCCTCCAGCGTTTCTGTGTACCAGTTGCTATATTGTTCCTGACCTTCCTCGTGCTGCCTGTGACCCTTTTGACCCGGACCGTTTGACCACCCCTATCTGGATTCTGCCTTTGTACTGCGCTCCCTGAAGATTACCGACTCGGCTTGCCTCACCATTCTTCTGGATTTCCCTTTTGTACCTCCTCTACCTGAACGTTGCTGAACCAGCCTGTCTGACACCCCCTTGTATCTCGCTGTGGACTCTATGAAGGACCGCGACCTGCGTGTCCCTGCAGCGGAGTCCATACTTCCTTGCGGGGGTTCCTGGTGAATACCAGGGGCACGTTAGACTCCGCGCCTTCCTCTGAGTTGCGCCAACAACAGCAGGTACCTTCTACCAGTCATACACCCACTAACAGTCGTGACAGTATACTCTGGCCATGACAACGGAGGGGTCTGGTGAACCGTCTGCTCGTGACCTACTTCTGCATTTGGCCCAACGAGTGGAGCAACAAGAAGCAGCCCAAGCGCATCTTCTACAATGTGTCCAAGGGATTGCTACCCGCTTCGATACATTTCAGAATGCTGCACCCGCTACACCAGCCATAACCTCTGCGGCATCCACAGCATCCAGTGTGGTTACGGTCTCTACAGCGGCCTCCGGTGTACGTATCCCGACACCCGAAAAGTTTGACGGTGATCCCAAGAAGTGCAGGGGCTTTCTGAACCAATGTGCCATCCAATTTGAGTGCAACCCAGGGGCCTTTTCTTCAGAACGCACCAAAGTAGCTTTTCTCATCTCCCTCCTCAGTGGTAAAGCCCTTGCCTGGGCCTCACCTTTATGGGAACAAGGGGGTCCACTTCTTCATAACTCCAACTCTTTCATTGAAGCTTTCAGGAAAGTCTTCGATGATCCCGGAAGAGTTGCTTCTGCAGCTACCAGCTTGTTAAACCTCCGCCAAGGTGACCTGTCCGTGGGGCAATACGCAGTTCAATTCCGAACCCTGGCTTCCGAGTTAAAATGGAATAACGAAGCACTGGTGGCAACCTTTTGGCAAGGTCTGGTGGACCGGATTAAGGATGAGTTAATTTCCAGAGAACTCCCGGCTGAGTTAGATTCTCTCATCTCCATGTGCATCAAGGTGGATTTGCGTTACCAAGAGCGCACGCAGGAACGCTCTCCTGGCAAACGGTTCATACCACGGCTAGCACCCCAGTTCCAAAATCCCATCCTGCCAGTGGACGAACCAATGCAAGTAGGACGCTCTAAATTATCCCTTGAAGAGAGGGAGAGACGCTTCAAACAACGCCTGTGTCTGTATTGTGGAGATCCGGGACACCTGCTAAGAGTTTGTCCCAAGAAACCGGGAAACTCTTCCTCCTAAACGGTGGCGGGGAGGCCGTTTTAGGAGAATCCACAGTTGCTCCCTATGCTAAAGAAAATTCTCCAGAATTTCAGATGGCTGTCATCCTGAGCACCCCCAAGGGTACCTTTTCCACCACGGCCTTTGTGGACTCCGGCTCCTCCGGGAACTTCATTTCGGCGGATCTAGCTTCGCAGCTCCAAATACCTCTGAACCCATTGCCCCAACCGTTATCTCTGACGGCAGTCGACGGAAGTCGTGTCACTCACGGCTCCATCTCCTCCGTGACTTCTCCTGTTCGGTTGAGGGTAGGAGTACTTCACAGCGAAATGATCCAACTTTTGGTGTTGCCGAGGTCCATTAATCCCCTCATCTTGGGGCTACCATGGCTGAGAAGACATTCTCCTCAGATGGATTGGGACCACGCTCAAGTTATGTCATGGGGTGAAGGATGTCGCTTTGAATGTCTGTCTAGAGTCTTGCCTCCTAAATGTCAAGTAATGGCTCAGTCCGAGCTAACCCACCTTCCTGAGGCCTATATGGAATTCCAGGATGTATTCAGTAAAGTGGAAGCGGAGATCTTGCCTCCTCATCGTCCCTGGGATTGCGCTATTGTTTTATCTCCTGACCAACCCATCCCCAAAGGGCGGACCTACCCTTTATCTCGTCCAGAGACGTCAGCCATGTCTCAATATATTTCAGAAAACCTGAAACGGGGATTTATCCGCAAATCTACTTCCCCAGCGGGTGCAGGTTTTTTTTTTGTTAAGAAGAAGGATGGGTCTCTTCGGCCTTGTATTGATTATCGTCCTCTCAACCGCATCACTGTCAAAAATCGATATCCACTACCTCTCATCTCCGACCTCTTTGACAAACTCAGTGGATCTCAAATCTTTTCCAAATTAGATCTCCGTGGGGCCTATAATTTAATTCGCATCAAGGAAGGAGACGAATGGAAAACGGCCTTTAACACCAGAGATGGACATTTCGAGTATCTGGTGATGCCCTTCGGCCTCTGCAACGCCCCAGCCATCTTCCAAACCTTCGTTAACGATATCTTTCATGACCTGTTATACACTTCTGTGGTAGTATATCTAGACGATATATTAATATTTTCTAAAGATCTGAAGACTCATCGGGAACAAGTAAAGGAGGTCTTACGTAGACTTCGGAAACACCACCTCTATTGCAAGCTGGAGAAATGTGTGTTTGAGATTAGTCAGGTATCTTTTCTTGGTTTCATCGTGTCGAGTCAAGGTCTTTGTATGGATCCCACCAAGGTGTCAGCTATTCTGGACTGGCCTCAGCCACAAGGCCTTAAAGCCATTCAAAGGTTCATCGGCTTTGCAAACTATTATCGCCAATTTATTCAGGGATTCTCCACCATTATAGCCCCCATTACAGCGTTAACCAGGAAGACTGCCAACCCTAGGGTCTGGTCTTCGGAGGCCATGTCTGCCTTCATAACATTAAAGAAAGCATTCTCTTCAGCCCCAGTTCTGTCCCAGCCAGATCAAGAACGACCTTTCTTCCTAGAGGTAGATGCATCCTCAGTAGGCATTGGGGCGGTGCTTTTTCAAGAGTCTCCGGCTGGTTCACACAACCCGTGTGGGTTTTTCTCCAGACGATTTCTTCCAAGCGAATGTAATTATGGAATAGGGGACAAGGAATTACTGGCCATCAAGGCGGCTCTGGAGGAGTGGCGACATCTGTTGGAGGGGGCTATATTTCCTGTTACTGTGTTTACCGACCATCGGAATCTAGTGTTCATTCAAGAGGCTCGTTGCCTTAATCCTCGGCAAGCCCGCTGGGCATCCTTCTTTGCTCGATTTGACATGAAACTCACATTCTGCCCGGGAGCCAAGAATGGACGTGCCGATGCATTATCTCGCTCATTTGACGATTCCGATCGTTTAAGACCATTGGTTCCGCAGCATATTATTGATCCTTCTAATATCGTAGCCCTTACTAGGACCAAAACGTCCTCTCCTCCTCCAGGCCGGTCATTTGTGGAACCCCATCTCCGGTTCAAGACCCTGCAGTGGGCTCATTCATCCCGCATTGCCGGCCATGCTGGAATAAAGAAGACAACATCGCTGCTTTGCCGACGCTTCTGGTGGCCTAATGTACGTGCCGATATTGAGAGATTTATTGCTTCCTGCACTACTTGTGCTCAACACAAAACTTGTAGAAGAGTCCCGGCAGGCCTTCTTCGTCCACTTCCTATCCCCGATGCTCCTTGGGAAAGTGTGGCCATGGATTTTATCACAGACCTACCCCTCAGTGCAGGGTTTACCACTATCTGGGTGGTTATTGATCGATTTTCGAAGATGGCACATTTTATTCCTCTAACTGGACTGCCCACGGCCAGTCGTCTGGCAGATATCTTTATCAAGGAGATATTCAGACTACATGGGTGCCCGAAGGAGATCATTTCGGACCGCGGAGTCCAATTTACATCCCAGTTTTGGAGAACCTTTTGTAAAAGAGTAAACATAGAATTGAAATTCTCTTCGGGATACCATCCGCAAACCAACGGACAGACGGAGCGAATCAATCAGGATCTCGAGACATTCCTCCGCTGTTTTACCTCCGACAACCAGAATAAATGGTCTCAATTCCTTCCTTGGGCGGAGTTCTCCCATAATCAACACATTCATGAGTCTACCGGATTCTCTCCGTTCTTTATTGTATACGGAAGTCATCCTGTGTTTCCGGATCCTTTTCCAGTATCCTCTTCACCGGTTCCAGCCGTAGATACTCTTTATCGGGAATTTTCTCTCATTTGGGCTAAGACTAAGACGGCTTTACTCAAGGCTACTCAGCATCACAAGATCTTTGCAGATCGTCATCGGAGGGCCACTCCTCTCTTAAAGGTGGGAGACCAGGTATGGCTATCCACCCGGGACCTAAGACTAAAGGTTCCTTCTATGAAGATGGCTCCTCGATTTATTGGCCCGTACACCATCATGCAAGTCATTAATCCTGTATGCTTCAAATTGAAACTTCCTCCTTCTCTGAGATGTCATAATACTTTTCATGTCTCATTACTACGACCACTGGTACTCAATAAATTCTATCGACCTCCCGGTCGTCCCCCACCAATACAAACCTCTTATGGAACTGAATTCGAAGTCAGTCGGATCTTGGCCTCTCGCATTCTTCGTGGCAAACAGCAATTTCTGGTCCATTGGAAAGGATTTGGCCCAGAGGAGAGATCATGGGTGGACAAGCAGGACCTTCACGCTCCTAGAATTCTTAAAAAGTTCCTTTAAACAGGAGGAGGAAGAGGAGGGTATACTGTCAGGCGCCGTCCGCACGGCCGCCTGACTGTGTGATCGCGCGTCTGGTTGCTAGGCAACCAGACGCGTCATTTCCGGATTCCCCTGCCATCCATTTCCCCCGCAGTATGACGCGCCCCGTTGCTAGGCAACGGGACGCTATGTATTCCCGGCGGCAGGCATGACAGCGCTCAGCGCTGAAGCTGATTGGATCCTCACATTATTTAAACCCCTTCCTGTCCTTTAGTCAGTGCCAGAGTATCAGGTCTTCCTGCCTCCAGCGTTTCTGTGTACCAGTTGCTATATTGTTCCTGACCTTCCTCGTGCTGCCTGTGACCCTTTTGACCCGGACCGTTTGACCACCCCTATCTGGATTCTGCCTTTGTACTGCGCTCCCTGAAGATTACCGACTCGGCTTGCCTCACCATTCTTCTGGATTTCCCTTTTGTACCTCCTCTACCTGAACGTTGCTGAACCAGCCTGTCTGACACCCCCTTGTATCTCGCTGTGGACTCTAGGAAGGACCGCGACCTGCGTGTCCCTGCAGCGGAGTCCATACTTCCTTGCGGGGGTTCCTGGTGAATACCAGGGGCACGTTAGACTCCGCGCCTTCCTCTGAGTTGCGCCAACAACAGCAGGTACCTTCTACCAGTCATACACCCACTAACAGTCGTGACAGTAGGGCTTAGTTTAACTAAAAGTAAAAGTGCCAGTTTGCCTGTCCCTACTTTATACCCCAATGATCCCGGTGTCCCCCAATGGATTAAGAGAAACGGATTTTACGTAAGTATAAGAATCCCATTTTTGGTCCCTCCCGCATGAAGCCGCTTCAATAATTGTTTCAAGGGCCACTTTAAGTTCCCAATCCACCCCTGAGTAAGTATATGTTGTTTTGTAATTATGAAAGAACCCTATTTATATTTAGGGTTAGATTTTAACAAAATATTTTACACATTTGATAATCAGTGTTGAAAATAGAGTCAGTATCATGTGCTGCACGAACTGAGTATTATTGGCAAGGTAGCATTAAGTCACATACTGATAGAGGTGCCACATGTTTCTAAATACAACAGAAACATTAACAGACACAAATCGTATTTAGTCCAAATGTACCTAGAGGAGATAACGCCCGTGTTAGGGGTGGGTGGCAGCTGGATAATCCTCAGAAATGCTCACGCTAGCTCGCTCCTCAAGTGGTGTCAATAGGAGTTCCTGTGGTGGACCACCACCAGTTATTTCAACGTGGCTGCTTCCCTGACATATTTTTTTTTTAACTTCTGTTTATGGTCAGCCCAGCTGTACAAATGTGAAAAACTTTGACACCACAATGGACATTTCCTAGGTATCTGCCCTTCAAATACAAATCACTTACACTGGCAAAATATGTGTCAAGATAACAGTAGTCAGACTTGTACTATGTTTACACTAAACCCAAAAAAAATTTGGATTTAAAAAAGAATTAATATTACTGTTTTTGTACTTCATGGGGCATCCTCCGACATGGAACGATGGCATTAACTTGTGCAGTAATTTCTTCCCAGTGGCACAATTTCTCGGAAGTGGACAGACATCTTGTGCTTGAATAGAATTTATCAATTGTCACATTAACAAGAATTTCAATTTCTCGGTCTGAAAAATTATGCTGGCGCCTTGTTCTTTCAACATGACCTGGTGTAGTGCTTGGGCCAGCATCTGACAATTTTTATCTATAATATAAAGAGAGTGGGAAAAATGACAAATCACCCACAAATTTATGAAATTTAAATTGTTCAATTCCCCCCCCCCAAATCTAATTGATTGCATGCTTAAGCAAAACAATGCACTCCTCATATTAGTATATCTCTCAAGGCTTGTGCATTCAAATTATACACCTCTATGTCACAGTTTCCGAGGGTGACCTAGGAATCCCCTGAATCTGCCAGATAGACACGACTCTCTGAAGGCTGCAGAGTCTAACGGGTAGGTGGAATTCACCAAGAACCCCTGCAAGGAGGTATGGTCTTCGCAGCCCCTATCCTGCAGGTCGCGGTCCCTTGAGGGAGTACTAGGCAGAGTGGTAGGAGGAGCCCGGAACCAAGGAAACAGGCGAGAAGTGCACACTAGGGAGGTAACTCGGGAGTTTAATATAGCCAGCGAGTTGGAGAGGTAGAACTGTAGCTGACACAATAGTAGTAACTCAGGATAGCAACAATGAAGTCACTGGAACAGCGGGAGATCAATATGAGGAGCAGAGAGAGAGTGAGCCAGGTTCTTACTGCTGCAGGGTGTGAGCACAAGAAGGAGAATCAGGTGCTTTAAATACCCCTCCAGGAGTCTGTGGCCAATGAGGAGCCAATGGGAGTTCAGAAGAAGTGGGAGCGGCTCTGCGCCTGCGCAGATGCGGCGGCAAGATGGCGCCCACCATCGGACAGACGTGGCCGACACGCTGGGATCACCATCTGCAGGAGGAGGGTAAGGGCACCGGTACCCACTCGCGGGGCGAGAGTGTGACACTCTAATGTTTATAACATGTAAAAATGTGGCTTATCTTAAGTCAGAGATTCACCTTTTTACAAGCACTTCAAAAACTCATTTCGAACTAAATTACATTGTAATCAGCCCCAGATTGTATATTGCCAAATGCAACATCTCAAAATAGGAAAGGAGTGAATAACCTATACAGCATCAGTAAAAAAAACTCAACGCAAGAAAGTAACCAAAGGTTATTGATACAGGTGTCTGTAATTGCGGCTAGCTGTATACACTTCTCATACATCTCACCCCCCTTCTGAGAACCTGAATAATGAAAGACAATCGGATAGTTTTCATTCCTATAGCTACTTAATCTGCATTTCTTAAAGCACAGAGTACTCACCAATATCCAACTCGGGTCCCTGAGCACCCAAAACACAAATATATAATTTGGGCAAAAATCTAAGGAGAGGGCAAAAGAGAGGCATAAGGATTATTGATAGTGATGACAATATTGTACATTTTTGGGAGGTTAAAAGTTCAGTCCCTATATACATTTCAGTGATTCAGGCCAACAATGCTACAGTCTGCTTACTCCTGGGTTTTGTGTTGTAAACCCATTAGCAGAGTGTTGCTATGACTTTTCACCTGCACATAGAGCAAAACAAGACTAATGCAAAGTTACAAATACACTACTATTGCTTTATATTATGTTCCTATTACTAACAAACTATGTAATATCTATTGAGACATATCGAATAGTAAATGTTTTATCCTAATTGCTAGGCATGGAGTACATGTCTCATTGCTTAGTCTCCACAAGCCCCCGTGCTAGAATGCCTTGGTTGAATAACAGGCAGACATTTTACACACAGGTGTAAAAGAGATCTGAGAGTGACACGAGCTCGTCCACACATGCTCTGTGAACCAATCACAGAGCAGAGTACAACACTAATCACAGAGCAGAGTACAACACTAATTCTGGCTCCATAAACCACTTTTTGATTGCAGCTTAGGAGAGATTGTCCGCTGGAGTTCCCAATGTTCGCAAAATTGTCTGACCCTGTCTCTTCGGTTTCTACAGCCCCTGCCTGAACAACTTCATCTCCCTTATCGTGAGTTTCAGGATGTGTTTTCCAAAAAGGCGTCTGACTCTCTGCCTCCACACCGTGACTTTGATTGTGCCATTGATCTAATTCCAGGATCTAAATTGCCTAAAGGAAGGTTATACTCACTCTCTGGTCCTGAGACTAAGGCAATGCAGGAACATGTGGAGTAAAATTTACAGAAAGGTTTTATTAGACCTTCTAAATCCCCAGTGGAGCCGGGAGATTTTTTTTGTGTCTAAAAACGACGGAAGTCTACACCCCTGCATCGATTTCCATGGATTAAACAAGATCACTATTGAAAACACTTATCAGCTCCCAGTCATCTCAGTTCTGTTCGACCAACTTAGAGATGCTACTGTCTGCACCAAGATTGCTCTACGTGGTGCTTACAACCTCATACGCATCAAGGAAGACAATGAGTGGAAGACTGCATTCAACACTCAATCTGGGCATTATGAGTACTTGGTCATGCCTTTCGGCCTGTGTAATGCACTTGCCATCTTTCAAGAACTTATCAATGAAGTTCTCCATGATTTTCTTGGACAGTTCGTTGTAGTGTACCTGGATGACATCCTGATTTATTCTTAGTCTCTGCCACAGCATCGATTCCATGTCAAACAGGTCCTCCTAAGACTTAGAGAGCATTCCCTCTTTGCCAAACTCGAAAAATGTGAGTTTGAAGTTCAGAAGGTGTCGTTCCTCGGATATGTAATCTCTCCCAATGGATTCTCTATGGATCCCAGCAAGGTCAAAGCCATTCTGGAATGGTTACATCCTATTAATCTAAAAACTATCCAGAGATTTCTGGGCTTTGCAAATTATTAAAGGAGATTCATTCGAGCCTTTTCTGATTTGGTGGCTCCCATTACAGCCCTCACCCGTAAAGGGTTGGATCCCAGCAATTGGCCATTGGAGGCCATAACCTCATTTGAAGCCCTCAAAAGGGCATCCACCACTGCACCAGCCCTAAACCATCCCAATCTGGAGTTACCATTCATACTGGAGGTAGACACCTCTGAGGTAGGTGCAGGTGCTGTCCTATCCCAAAGGGACCCTTGTGACCATAGATTGCATCCCTGTGCTTTCTTTTCACGCAAATTTCTGTTGCTGAGATTAACTACAATGTAGGCAACCGAGAACTTTTGGCAATTAAGTGGGCCTTTGAAGAGTGTCGTCACTGGATGGAGGGAGCTGTTCATGCAATTTCAGTCTTCACTGATCACAAAAATCTCCTGTACATTGAAACATTGCTAAACAGTTGAACTCCAGACAAACCTGATGGGCATTATTTTTCACTCGTTTTTAAGTTTGTCATTAAGTATAGACCTGGATCCAAGAATACCAAGGCAGATGCTTTATCAAAAAGCTTCATTCCTCACCATTCCTCACCAATTACCTGCTGGAGAACCGCAGCCCATTATTCCTTCTTCCATTATACACGCCTGTTTGACTCAAGACTTAGGTAATACCATTCATGAATTCCAGAAATTTGCTCCTTCATAAATACCTGCAGGGCACCTATTTGTTCCAGTTCATCTGCGAAGAGCAGTTCATTCTGAGGCCCGCGAGAACAAGCCTGTCAGGCATCCAGGTATCTATAAAACTAATGAGATTCTTTTGCACTCTGTGTGGTAGCCTTCTTTTTCCTCTGATCTCGAAAATTTAGTTTTTTCCTGTGAAGATTGTGCAAAAAACAAAACTTCGAGAAGCTGTCCTTCAGGCCCGCTTATGCCCTTGTCTACTCCTACGAAACTCTGGATGCATTTGTCAATGGATTTTTATTGTGGATCTGCCATATTCTTCAGGAAACAACACCAATTGGGTAATAGTTATCACGCACCGGGGAATCGGGTCATATACCCGATCCCCGGCTTACTTACCTTCTCCTGCCTTCCGCTCGGTCCGTGCTGGGCGCCGCCATCTTTCCGGGTCTGCGCATGCGCAGACTCGATCTGTCAATTAAGCTGTCCCTCTTCCTATTGGTTAGGAGTTTTGGCTTCAAAGTTTAAAAGACACCTACTCCCTGTCCTCAGTGCCTGATCTTAATGTACCTTGCATCGGCTGGTCTGCTGTGTGCCGACCCGGCTTGTCGGTTGGCCCTTCTCCTGCCGGGTGCCTGGCTTGTCTGCATCGGCTGGTCTGCTGTGTGCCGGCCCGGCTTGTCGGTTGGCCCTTCTCCTGCTGGGTCCCTGGCTTGTCTGCATCGGCTGGTCTACTGTGTGCCGACCCGGCTTTTCAGTTGGCCCTTCTCCTGCTGAGTCCCTGGCTTGTCTGCATCGGCTGGTCTGCTGTGTGCCGGCCCGGCTTGTCGGTTGGCCCTTCTCCTGCGGGGTCCCTGGCTTGTCTGTATCGGCTGATCTGCTGTGTGCCGACCCGGCTTGTCGGTTGGCCCTTCTCCTGCTGAGTCCTTGGCTTGTCTGCACCGGCTGGTCTGTTGTGTGCCGACCCGGCTTGTCGGTTGGCCCTTCTCCTGCTGAGTCCCTGGCTTGTCTGCATCGGCTGGTCTGCTGTGTGCCGGCCCGGCTTGTCGGTTGGCCCTTCTCCTGCTGAGTCCCTGGCTTATCTGTATCGGCTGATCTACTGTGTGCCGACCTGGCTTGTCGGTTGGCCCTTCTCCTGCTGGGTCCCTGGCTTGTCTGCACCGGCTGATCTGCTGTGTGCCGACCCGGCTTGTCGGTTGGCCCTTCTCCTGCTGGGTCCCTGGTTTGTCTGCATCGGCTGATCTGCTGTGTGCCGGCCCGGCTTTTCGGTTGGCCCTTCTCCTGCTGAGTCCCTGGCTTTTCTACTTCAACTGACCTGCTGTGTGCCGACCCGGCTTGTCGGTTGGCCCTTCTCCTGCTGAGTCCCTGGCTTACCTGTATCGGCTGATCTGCTGTGTACCGGCCCGGCTTGTCGGTTGGCCCTTCTCCTGCTGGGTCCCTGGCTTGTCTGCACCGGCTGATCTATTGTGTGCCGGCCCGGCTTGTCGGTTGGCCCTTCTCCTGCTGGGTCCCTGGCTTGTCTGCATCGGCTGGTCTGCTGTGTGCCGACCCGGCTTGTCAATTGGCCCTTCTCCTGCTGAGTCCCTGGCTTGTCTGTATCGGCTGGTCTGCTGTGTGCCGGCCCGGCTTGTCGATTGGCCCTTCTCCTGCTGAGTCCCTGGCTTGTCTGCACCGGCTGGTCTGCTGTGTGCCGACCCGGCTTGTCGGTTGGCCCTTCTCCTGCTGGGTCCCTGGCTTGTCTGCATCGGCTGGTCTGCTGTGTGCCGACCCGGCTTGTCGGTTGGCCCTTCTTCTGCTGGGTCCCTGGCTTGTCTGCACCGGCTGGTCTGCTGTGTGCCGACCCGGCTTGTCGGTTGGCCCTTCTCCTGCTGAGTCCCTGGCTTGTCTGCATCGACTGATCTGCTGTGTGCCGACCGGGCTTGTCGGTTGGCCCTTCTCCTGCTGAGTCCCTGGCTTGTCTGCACCGACTGGTCTGCTGTGTGCCGGCCCGGCTTGTCAGTTGGCCCTTCTCCTGCTGAATCCCTGGCTTGTCTGCAGCGGCTGGTCGACTGTGTGCCGACCCGGCTTGTCGGTTGGCCCTTCTCCTGCTGAGTCCCTGGCTTAACTGCATCAACTGCATATAAAACATTATTTTGTATGCCATTATTTTGTTTTTCCTGATTGTACATTTACAAGTTTCTACTTTTTACCTGTTATTATTCTACTATTTATATGCCTTTATCTTGTTTTTCCTGATTTTATATTTACCAGCAACTAGTTTTACCTGTTATTATTCTTGCCTATTTCCATTGTCCTTATTACCTCTCCTTCTATTATTCTTTGCCTTCCACGCCCTAATTGGTTATTGTCCTCCATCTTGCTATTGTCTCCCTGCTTATTCTTACCTGTTATCCGCTGTCCTTATTATCTTACTGTTCTGCTATCATTCTTACCTGTCTTCATTGTCCTTATTATCTCACTGTACTGTTGTTCCATGCCCTCCACGCCCTAATTCGTTATTATCTTCCACCTTTTCATTGTCTTCCTGCCTTTGTTCTTACCTGTTTTTCACTGTCCCCACTATCTCACTGTTCTGTTACTCTCTCTCCCTACTATGCCTCCCCGCTCTCACTCCATACCCATACTCTCCCCCCGCCCTACCTCTCCCGTTCCTCCCCGCCATCCCCCGCGCGCTGCTCATCTTGCTAACCTCATCCCCATTTCCCCCCTCTCCTCTCCCCCTTTCTTCTGTGCCCTCTGGAATGCCAGATCCGTCCGCAACAAGCTGACTGCTATCCACGACCTCTTTCTATCCAACTCCTTTAACCTTCTTGCCGTTACTGAAACCTGGCTCTCCGATTCTGATACTACTTCCCCCGCTGCCCTCTCCTATGGTGGCCTCTCCTTCACCCACTCCGCCAGGCCTGGTGCCCGCCCTGGCGGTGGAGTTGGCCTCCTCCTCTCCTCCACCTGTACTTTTCGTGTCATTCCCCCTGAACCCTCCCTCTCCTTCTCCTCTTTTGAAGCTCACTCCATCCGCCTCTTCTACCCCATCCATCTCCGCGTCACTGTCATCTACCGCCCCCCTGGCCCCACCTCCCTCTTCCTTGACAACTTTGCTAGCTGGCTTCCTCACTACCTCTCCTCCGATCTCCCCTCGATCATTCTCGGTGACTTTAATATCCCCATCGACAACCCCACCTACCCTGCTTCCAGCAAACTGCTCACCCTCTCTTCCTCCCTTGGTCTCACCCAATGGACCTCCTCCTCTACCCACTGCCTTGGTCACTCCCTTGATCTTGTCTTCTCCTACCTATGTAATCTCTCCGACTTCTCCATCTCTCCCTTTCCTCTATCCGACCACCATCTCCTCTCCTTCTCTCTCTCCTCTTCTCCTGCTCCCCTCCCCCTGCCCAAACCTACTCTGTCCATACGCAACCTCGATGCTCTTGACCCTGCCTCTCTGTCCTCCTCTCTCGATACCCTCCTTTCTCCCCTTTCCTCCCAGGCCTGCCCCAACCAGGCGGTCTCCCTCTACAATCACACCCTCACCTCCGCTCTGGACGCGGTTGCCCCTGCCCACTCCGTCCACCCCCGCTGCTCCAAACCCCAACCCTGGCACTCCAAATTTACCCGCTTCCTCCAAAAATGCTCCCGTTCTGCCGAACGTCACTGGAGAAAATCCCGCTCCCTGGCTGACTTCCTCCACTTTAAATTCATCCTTTCATCCTACAGCTCTGCCCTCTCACTCGCTAAACAATCTTTCTTTAAATCCCTCATCTCTTCCCAGTCCTCTAACCCCCGCCGCCTCTTTGCCACCTTTAGCACTCTCCTGGCCCCCTCCCCTCCCCCCCACCCCCTCCTCCCTGACTGCCTCTGATTTCGCCTCCTTCTTCTCCTCTAAAATCGAGGCCATCCGACTTGAAATCTCCTCCTCCACTCTCTCTTCCACCCCTCCCACTCTTCTGTCCTCCCCCCCCAACCACCTTCCCCTCCACTCCTTCCGTCCCACCACCGGCGAGGAAGTCCACTCTCTCATTTTATCATCCCCCCCCACTACCTGCCCCCTGGATCCCATCCCCTCCCACCTTCTTCGCTCCCTTTCCCCCACCACCTGCTCCCACCTCACTCACCTCTTTAATCTCTCCCTCTCCACTGGCATCTTCCCCTCCTCCTTCAAACATGCTCTCGTATCCCCCATTCTTAAAAAACCTAATCTCGACTCCACTTCTCTCTCGAACTATCGCCCCATATCTCTTCTCCCATTTGCCTCCAAAATTCTTGAGAGGCTCGTCTGCAGCCGTCTCACCTCCTACCTTTCTGAATACTCCCTCCTTGATCCTCTCCAGTCTGGTTCCCGCCCCCTCCACTCCACTGAAACTGCCCTGGCTAAAGTCACCAATGACCTCCTCTCTGCAAAAGCCAGGGGCCACTTCTCCCTTCTCATCCTCCTTGACCTCTCTGCAGCCTTTGACACCGTTGACCACCCCCTCCTCCTTCACACCCTCCAGTCTTTCGGCCTCTCCGGCCCAGTCCTGTCCTGGTTCACCTCTTACCTTACTCACCGTTCCTTCTCTGTCACCACCTCTGGGTCTCTCTCCCCCCCATCCACCCTTCCAGTCGGGGTCCCTCAGGGCTCTGTTCTGGGACCCTTACTCTTCTCTCTATACACCTCCTCCCTGGGTGAACTCATCAGCTCCTTCGGCTTCAGCTACCACCTTTACGCTGACGACACTCAACTATACCTCTCCTCTCCTAATCTCTCTCCCTCCCTCCTCTCTAGGGTGTCCGCCTGCCTCTCTGCCATCTCCTCCTGGATGTCCTCTCGATTCCTCAAACTTAACCTTGCCAAAACTGAGCTCATAGTTTTTCCTCCCTCTCATACCCCATCCCCTTCTGACCTCTCCATCACTGTCGACAACACCTCTATCTCCCCTGTCCCCCAACTTCGCTGCCTTGGTGTCATCCTCGACTCCTCTCTCTCCTTTGGCCCCCACATCCTCTCTCTTGCTAAATCCTGCCGCTTCCAGCTGCGCAACATCGCTCGCATCCGGCCCTTCCTCTCCCAAGATGCCACCAAATGCCTTATCCACTCTCTGATCATCTCCCGCCTGGACTACTGCAACCTCCTCCTCACTGGCCTCCCCCACTCTCATCTCGATCCCCTTCGATCCGTCCTTAACGCTGCAGCTAGGCTTATTTTCCTCTCTCGCCGCTCCTCTTTTGTCTCCCCCCTCTACCTAGCCCTTCACTGGCTCCCATTCCCCTTCAGAATCCTCTTTAAGCTCCTCACACTCACCTACAAGGCCCTCGCCAACTCCACTGCGCCCTACATCTCCACCCTCCTCTCTATTCATGCTCCATCCCGCCCTCTCCGTTCTGCCTCTGACCGTCGCCTCTCTTCCCCCCTTATAACCTCCTCCCACGCGCGTATCCAAGACTTCGCCCGCGCTGCCCCCCTCCACTGGAACAAGCTCCCTCCCTCCATCAGAACTTCCCCTAATCTATCCAGCTTCAAACGGGCCCTAAAAACCCACCTTTTTCTTAAAGCCTTTCTGTCTCCCACTTAACTTCCTACCTTATCTTCTGCCTCTGTCCCCCTACTCTCCCTCTCTCCCCTGCGTCTCTCTGTCTGTCCACCCCTCCCCTTAGATTGTACGCTCCTCTGAGCAGGGCCATCTCTCCTCCTGTTTCCACCACTTCTAACTCTGCTCTCCAGCTACTTAGCCCTCCTCCTCAAAGGTCCTCCACCCCACATCCACTTTCGCTCCCTCCTCCCCCCTGGGGGTCTCCCTGTCTTCCACGCCCCCCTTCTTGGGCCCCGTCATTTTCGGATCCTCCCTCCCCCTTCCCCGCCCTCTCTAGCTGTGCATTGAGCGTACTGAGTTGCTGTGTTTACTGTACTGTGCTGTCTCCCATTGTATTGTGATTTTGTTTGTCTCTGTACGGCGCTGCGGATGCCTTGTAGCGCCTTATAAATAAATATTAATAATAATAATAAAATGGGTTCCTGTCTCCAAGTCTGCGTCTCGTCCAAAGAGCTGACTATCTACTGGCTGTGCTGCTGTTCCTCCATTCGTGTATTCTGCCGACTGCTGCATAGAAATCCTGCCCCCACTCCAGTGGTAAACAGTTGTCCGCAGAGCTGACACTCTACAGCACTTCTTCCTGTTTCTGCATAACCTGCCGGCTACATCCTGCAATTCATCATCTCCATCCGTGTATCCTGCTGACTGCTGTATAGAATTCCTGCCACCACTCCAGTGGTAAACAGTCGTCCGCAGAGCTGACACTCTACTGCAATTCTCGGGTCCTCCTTTACCTGCTGGCTACATTCCATAACTCATCTCTGCTATTCGTGAGTAACCTGATACTTTGTGGCTTATATCTCTCAAATATCAACTGGCCGCTTCCAGTAGGGGCCGCGACCTGCAAGGGGGTGCAGCTAAGTCCAAACCGCCTTGCGGCTGGTCCCTGGCGAATACCTCTCCCTTGTTAGACTCCGCGCCTTACTGGGAGTTGTATTAGTTCCAGGCTGGTTACCGTTCCTTACCACTCCTGTCGCAGTATTGTGATGCGGAACCGTGACAATAGTGGGCCGTTTCAGTAAGATGTCTCATTTTATTCCATTGACCAAGCTTCCTAGTGCTCAGAGTCTGGCTTTACTCTTTATACAGCATGTTTTCTGTCTTCATGGCTCATATTATCTCAGACCGTGGCTCCCAATTTGTTGCCCTATTCTGGAAGTCCTTCTGTAGCCTCCTTGGGATTAACATCAGTCTCTCATCCTCAGTCCAACGGACAGACTGAAAGAGTTGACCAATCCTTAGAACACTTTCTACGCTTTTATACTTCTGAATTTCAAGACATTCGTCATCTCTGCTCCTCTGGGCCGAGTTCGCATATAATAACTTGTGTCATTCCTCCACCCTCATCTCTCCATTCTTCTGCAATTTCGGTTTCCACCCAAGGTCCAACTCCTTGTCCTCTCTCAACCATTTTGGCCTCCCGGGGATACGTTCCACGGCTTCTCATCTCAGGATTATCTGGAAGAAAGTGCTCTCTGCTTTACTACGGGCCTCTTTCCAGTCTAAAAGGTTTGCAGATCGTTACCGAAAAAATTGTTTTTTTAAAATGGGGCAAAAGGTCTATTGTTAAACAGGTCAATCCTGTAGCCATCAGGTTGAAGCTTTCCCATTCTCTTAGGATTCCGAACACTTTTCATTGTTCTCTCCTGAAACCTGCTATCCCTGCATGAAAATCTAGGCTCCGCTACTTACGGAAATCTCAGCCTGTTAACCTGGAGGGTCATCAAAGATTTGTGGTGGAAAAAATTCTTGACTCTAAAAAGTTCCAGGGGCAAATCCATTTCCTGGTACAATGGAAAGGTTATGGCCCGGAGGAAGGATCCTGGGTTCCACTGAGGCGTTTACACGCGGGCAAGCTCATTAGTGAATTTTTCAAACAATTTCCCAACAAACCATGATCTTGGGGTTCCTTAAGTTCCTAAACCCCTCCTCAAGGGGGGGGTACTGTTACGAGCACCTCGCCTCTCCTGTTTGTGTCCCGGCTGTCCCGTCGCTATTACCCTACGCATCAGCCACTCTGCCTCAAAAATAAAGAAATATGAAAAAAAAATACAACAAGATCTAAAATTATTAAATGATCTCTATGGCTAATTGTTTTTAATTTTATTTAACATCTGTTTCATTAGTTTAAAATCTTATAGTTAATATAATGTAAATAAGCACAATCATTGGTGTGTGTGTCTTTTTTTCATATATTACAATTGCACAACATGTGCCAATAAAGAATGAAGATTCCCAAAAAACACTACTTACATTTAACTACATTGTTACGTTACTACTATATCATCATTGCATAGGGTCAATTTGTTAGCAGCAAATTAAGCTAATAGTATATCTTTGGAATTTGCTAGGAAAGCCACACTAACATGGGTAGAACACGAACATTACACAGATAAGGCAATGGACAGGAATCAAACTCATAACACCAGCACTGGAAGGCAGAGGTGCTACACACTAAGCCACTGGGGCTGGCAGCAGATAGCAGATCCGATAAACAAGCCTAGGTCAGGGGTCACGAGCATACAGGGAGGTCAGTATTCAAGCCAGGGGTCAAGGTCACAAGAAACACAGGCAGGGTCCAAATCCAGGCGAGGGGTCATACACAGGTAATCAGTAGAATTTCCAAGAGACAGGAACAAGGCACAGAGCAGGTCAGCAGACTGGCAAACAGAAGCTATAACCGACAGGGAGGATAAGCCCTCCCTGCCTTATATACTACCACTGACCAATGGGAAGTAAGGGAACCAGCAGCCAAATCAGCCCCAGGAGGTGAATATTATAATAGATTGTTCCCTATGTTCTGCACACGCGCCCGGCTGCCCCTAATGCCGAGATGCGGCGCTACAACCACAGCGCATCCCGGTCATTGCCTAGGTGGCCTGAGGCACCGCCGTGACTCATAACAGTTCCCCCCCTTGAGGAGGGGTCAAGGAACCCCGACAACCAGGTTTTCCAGGGAATTTTTTGAAAAATTCTTTTAAATGTTTGGCAGCATGAAGCCGTCTTTGTGGAATCCAGGACCGCTCCTCCAAACCACGATTCTTCCATTGAAATAGGAAGTGCACCTGACTCTGTACTCTCTTAGAATCGAGAATCTTCTGAATGGTATAACTCTCCGGTTTTTTCCTATTCTGTACAGGCGAACTTGACGACTGAGATAGATTAGAGTATAACACAGGCTTAAGGAGGGAGCAATGGAACGTGTTGGGGCTCCTCAACGAAGCAGGAATTTTCAATCTGAAAGCTACAGCATTGATCTGCTTGATAATGGGGAAAGGACCGATGAATTTAGGCCCCAGTTTCCTGCAAGGCTGTCGGAGCCTAATATTGCGTGTGGACAGCCACACTTTCTGGCCCACTTTGAGGAAGCAGGTGGTACGATGACGGTCCGAATTTTTTTTTGCAAAGAATGAGGCTCGTTTCAATGATGACTGTACTATCCTCCAGATGACCTTGAGATCCCTGGCTATGGAACGAATTTCCGGAATACCAGCGGACTTGAGAGAGCACAGGGAATTGGATCTGGGCTGATAACCAAAATTGCAGTAAAATGGAGAAATTTGAGTGGATGCATGACACGAATTATTATAAGCAAACTCTGCCCAGGGTAACAAGGCGGACCAGTTGTCGTGAAATTCCGAAGTGTAACAACGCAGGAACTGCTCTAAGGACTGGTTAACCCTTTCAGTTTGCCCATTAGACTGAGGGTGGTATGATGAAAGACTGATCTTGATGCCAAGAAGGGAATAGAAGGATTTCCAGAATTGTGCTATGAATTGGGACCCACAATCAGAAACAATGTCAACAGGAAGACCATGGAGGCGGAATATATGCTGGATGAACAGGACAGCCAGATTTCGAGCACTAGGGAGCCTGGTTAGTGGTATGAAGTGAGACATCTTGCTGAATCGATCTACTACAACCCATATGGTGTCCTGCAGAGAGTGGCAGATCGACTATAAAGTCCATAGACAAATGAGTACAGGGTTTTGCAGGAGTGGGCAATGGAATCAATTGACCTACCGGACGATTCCTGGGAACTTTATTCCTGGCACAACCCTCGCAAGAGAGAACATAACTCCTGACATCAGTAGGTAACGATGGCCACCATACAGTACGAATAAGACTTTTAACGTTTTCCGGATTCCGGGATGTCCAGCAGTCTTACAATTGTGAGCTTCTGCAAGAACCGCCTTCCTTAAATGAACTGGCACAAATAAACATCCCTCCGGGGTATTATCAGGGGCTATCCTTTGAAACCTTTGGAGTGTAATGCTCAGGTCTTGGGTCAGCCCAGCGTGGATTATGGAAGGGGATAGGTTCCGGATTCGTAATTGGAACATGATTTGCCAAGAAGCTTCTGGACAGAGCATCTGCTCGGACAATCTTACAACCTGGTCGGTAGGTGATCACAAAATCGAATCGAGTGAAGAACAGCGACCAATGGGCCTGTCTGGGGTTCAGACGTTTGGCCGACTGAATATATTGTAGGTTTTTATGATCCGTAATAACGGAAATCTGATGAGTAGCACCCTCCAGCCAATGACGCCACTCCTCAAAGGCCCACTTAATTGCCAATAATTCTCGGTTACCCACATCATAGTTGGCTTCTGCTGAAGAGAACTTACGAGAAAAGTAGGCACATGGGTGCAGACGGTGAGTATGAGAGTCCTTCTGAGACAAAATAGCACCACCACCGACATCAGAGGCGTCGATCTCAAGAACAAATGTTATTTAGGATCTGGGTGTCTAAGGACCTGAGCGGATACAAAGGCCTTTTTCAAGCTTTCAAATGCAGCTATTGCTTGAGGCGACCAATTAGTGGAATCCATTCCTTTGCGGGTCAGGGTAACAATAGGAGCCACAATATCAGCAAAGCCACGAATGAATCTTCTATAATAATTGGCGAAGCCCAGGAGCCTCTGCACCGCTTTGAGATTATTTAGTTGCACCCAATCCAGGATAGTTTGGACCATGGTTGGATCCATGGAGAACCCTTCCGAAGAAATTACTTAACCTAGGAACGATACCTTCCGTACCTCAAGCTCGCACTTTTCTAATTTGGCGTAAAGGTGGTGTTCTCGCAATTTCTGTAGGACCTGTTGACGTGACCCCGATGTATAGTTAATGACTTGGAATAGATGAGAATGTCGTCTAAATACACAACCACGAAACAATCAAGGAACTCCAGTAGCACTTCATTAATCAGATCTTAAAACACAGCAGGTGCATTACTGAGGCCAAACGGCATGACCAGATATTCGTAGTGGCCAGAAAGCGTATTGAATGCCGTCTTCCACTCATCTCCTTCTCTGATCCGGATGAGGTTATATGCACCCCAAAGATCGATTTTGGTGAAGACAGTTGCACCTCTTAATTGGTCGAACAATACTGAGATCAGGGGGAGTGGATAGGTGTTTTTGACTGTGATGAGGTTCAATCCTCTGTAGTCAATACAGGGTCTTAATCCCCCGTCTTTTTTAGACACAAAAAAACATCCAGCTCCTACTGGAGATTTGGATGGCCTGATGAACCCCTTTTCCAAATTCTCCTCAATATAATCCTGCATGGACTTGGTCTCGGGACCCGAGAGAGAATATAAGTGTCCCTTGGGTAACTTGGAACCAGGTATGAGCTCGATGGCGCAGTCGAAGTCACGGTGAGGTGGTAAAGTTTCCACGGCTTTCTTGGAAAACACATCCCAGAACTTGTGGTATTGTGAGGGAAGTTGCTCCGGACTAGACTGGATCATTCGCAGAGGCAGAGTCAAGCAAGACTGTGAACAATACGAGCTCCACCGAACAATTTCTCCTTTCTCCCAATCCACAACAGGGTTGTGACAGGAAAGCCAAGGATTGCCCAGAATCAAAGGAACTGACGGACATTCGATAAGGAAGAATGTTATGGACTCTGAATGGGGAGCTCCAATGTTCAACTGCAATAGCGGGGTCTCCCAGGTAATCTTGCCGCCAGGCAATGGACTCCCATCTAAGCCACATACAGTAATGGCAGATTTGAGCTTTACCATCGGAATTCCAGCAGAGTGGCTAAACCCGATGTCGAGGAAGTTGCCTGCAGCTCCGCTGTCAATGAAGGCTGACAGGTCCACAGATCCAGCACTGGACGTGAGCCGTGCAGGGATTAATATAGCATTTTTTGGGGAAACAATTTGCAGACCTAGGTGAACTTTCCCATCATTCCCTAGGCATGCTCTTTTCCCGGCTTATTAGGGCAGGAACGGGAGAAATGGCCCTTAGTGCCACAATAGAGACATAGGCCTTGTGATCGCCTCCTATCTCTTTCCTCGGGGGAGAGCAGTACGCTCCTAATTGCATGGGTTCCTCACCATCCGTGGTAACAGGAATCAAGGCAGATGGAAGAGAAGATGCCACCTTCTCAGACTTTCGTTCCTTAATTCTCCTGTCAATTTTAATGGCGAGGTGCATCAGCTCCTCCAATGAGGTAGGAGTCGGGTATTGCACCAAAGAGTCTTTAATCTGTTCCGACAGGCCTAGACGAAACTGACTACGTAGGGCAGGGTCATTCCATCCACTGTCGGGTGACCATCTACGAAATTCAGCGCAGTATTCCTCTGCCGACCGCCGGCCTTGTTTCAAGGCCCGTAGATGAGCTTCAGCGGAGGCCATTCGATCCGGGTCATCATATAATAGACCTAATGCTTCGAAGAAAGCGTCTACTGACTGCATGGCAGGACTGGTCTGCGGCAAGGAAAAGGCCCAGGACTGGGGGTCACCCTGTAGGAGGGAAATGATAATCCCGACTCGTTGCTGCTCTGAACCGAAGGAGCAGGGTCTCAACCGAAAATAGAGCTTGCAGCTCTCCCTGAAATTCCGGAACAGGGATCTATTTCCGGAGAACCGATCTGGCAAATTCATTTTAGGTACAATGGCCAGGGAGAAACAGGAAGTAACGTCCCGTCGTCATGGAGATGGCCGGGACACTTCCTGTCGGGCAGAGAGAGTCGCGGCGGCCTGAGGCACCGCCATGACTCATAACAGCCCTGTTGGTCTGTCTTTGGATTTAACAACCCTGCACCTGATGGATCTGTATTTAAGAGCATAACGGCTGTCTTGATAGTTTTGAATGAAGTGTTCAGCTCACTGATTTTGAAGACACCAAAGAAAGTCATGGCAATTGCTACTCTAAATAACTTTTTTCACCCTCTAAAGTGCATAATGGACCTGCTTCTGTGATCAGATTTGCAAGCATGTGTGATTTTATCGCTGCCTCTTATTAGGTTAAGCAGTTTCCTTGTATTCCAACCCTTTGCCACTCTCCTCATCAGAAAATTCCTAGTGGGGTCCTCCTCTCCTGATAATTTGGTGAAAAATTAAATCCCTGCCAACAGGATAAGAAGGGATTTGTTTTCTGGCTCCTAACTGACATCACTCTTTTTTGCCTGTGTGTCTGTCACACATGCTGACCTGTAGGCTGTCCATTTGACAGGAGCAAGCAACTTTTTCGATGAGGGCATCTATGGTGGCTTGACTATTTGTCAGATATGATCTGAGCATTTTAGACCCACCTGTGTTGGGAGCAGCCAGTCTGAATACTGGCCATAAGAGAGAAGACAAACAATCTGTGATGGTGTTTTCTATGCATGGCACACGCTTCACTGTAAATGTTATATTGAAATATAGGCAACTGAAATTTAAACGCTGCAGCAGCCTAAGCCCTATTTCTGGTTAAGTCCTCATCTCTACAAAATGCTGGCCATGGTACTGTGTATCACTTCCAGATAAGCTCCCAAAAACCTTGCATTCCTCTGCATCTATGAAAAGTGGTAAACTGGGGTTGGAGATTACAGGCACTATAGATGCCATTGAAGTGCTCTAGAAATGTTAGCCATACATACATGTGCTCTTTATACTCTGGACAGTTTTAGAAAGTGTGTTGTTTCTTATTCCCTGTTGTGGCCACCTGTAGTTTTCTGCTGAAATGCCTCCCCATTTACATGACCCTACAAGCAAAGTTGAGGAGATCAACCAGAGACTGTCACCATCTTCGCTAGGGAAAACTTGTGCAGCTGTTCTTTCAGGGTCAAGAATTTTCCAGGATTTTCCATTAGGCAGTTTGCAAACTTTTTCTTTAGAACTGATTTCTATGCACAGGTATGTAATTTTGGTGCTGGGCCTTCAGTTTTATCTTTGGCTATGGGATCCCTAAATATTTTTAGCAATACACTTAAGGAATATACAATCTGCTAGCATATGCTTGCATATGCTAGAACTGCTAACAAAAAGTCTACCAGGTAGTGATCGACAAAATTTAGACTTCATCCATGCCACTGGGCACCAATGCATGAAACGGCACAGCCCAAAAGGAGACATTTGTCAATGTAGTATTTGTTGCTAAACTTGAACCCAGTGCCGTAACTAGAAATTTTAGTGCCCTGGCCGAGACAGGGCACCGGTGCCCCCCATCTAAGTGGGAGTGGCATTTGACAAGTGGGTGTGGCCAACCTAATGAACTTTACTGAAAAAATTCTGTTACACATATTTGCAAATGCATGATTATATATATATATATATATATATATATATATATATATATATATATACACACAAGTTAACCCGTGCATGATACTGCATTCTAGTCAAATCAAGCTACTTAAGGTGTTAAAAAGGTTCTTGTCATGCATTTGGACCATAGCCCAGGCCTCAACCACCAATCACTCCCCACTGTCACCCCCGGCAACCTCCAACCACTCCCAACTGTCACTTCTCCTTCAAGAAATATATATATATTTTTTTTAAATCTTTATTAACACTTTTAACAATTAACAAATTAAATTAACAAATTAAAAACATCTTAGTATACCAAATTTCAGCCCTTTCTGAATTTTTTTTTCCACACATACTAAGAATTTAGTAGATCAGTGTATAACTCCGCCCAGCAGGTGGCACTGCAGCTTGGTTTTATTTTTTACACACACACACACACACACACACACACACACACACACACACACACACACACAGACAGACAGACAGACAGACTAACACACGCCACTAGACATTTATATTATAGAGATATATATATATATATATATATATATATATATTCCATAGACAAAAAACCTTACGGTTTAACATGTCCGATTAAGGTTCTGTCACAGAGGTGACTTCAGTACCTGCAAGTATTGGCACTACTACACAAGGAGGCGCGGAGTCTAACACGCCGCCGGTATTCACCAGGGACCCCCGCAAGGGAGTTTGGACTTTGCGGCGAGCGACGTGCAGGTCGCGGCCCTCCCAGGTAGCTACTTGCGAGGTAACAGGGAAATCCGTAGTCGTACAGGCAGGGTCAAATCCAAACGGGCAGAGAAGGTACCAAATCAGGAGGCAGAGAATAGTCAGCAGGCCGAGGTCAAACCAGAGTAGCAGGACAAGACAAAAGGAGAATCCAAAGGCGAGGTCAGGAAGCCGGGTCAGTAACAGAAGTCAAACAAGCAGGATACTATATGAGTAACAGGAACGCTGGAGGCTAGATAAACTAGTTGCTCTGGCACCCTAATGGTGTCAGAGCAGGGTATAAATAGGAAGTGGTCAGTCCTCATTGGTGGCAGCGTCTGACCGCCGACAGGAGGTCCAGAAGCGAGTCCCGTTGCTATGGCGACGGGCGCGCCTGCGCACCCCGCCGCCAGAAGACGCGTCCCCATTGCTTAGCAACGGGGCACTCAGGAGGAGACAGACGTCCGTCCCTGCCTAACGAGGAGGCGCAGGGACGGCGTCTGACAGGTTCCTTACACACCATCTAAAATGTAAGAAAACTATTGAAACTCTTCCACTCAAACTCCAAAAAGCAATGAAATTGGGATCTCTCAGGAAGGGGTAATATGTTGAGTGTAAGGATGTTCTGCAGGGGTCTGTCAGCTGCAGGAAGTGTTTTGGGTGGAGGAATGCTCTGCAGGATTCTTTCGGGAGCAGATACTGTTTGGTGATGAGCTATGTTCTGCAGGTATCTTTAATAAGCAGGCACAGTCCTGGAGGGAGAAATGCTCTGTAGGGATTTTGTAGTTCTAATTTTTTATGAAGTTGCTTTACTGTCTCTTTCTAAGACACCCAGGCCCTAAACTACGATAAAGCTAAACTAAGAAAATGTAATAGTACTGTAATTGTGTATTCCAGTGAACACACTAATCTGTGAATTAGCAGATCCACCATTTTGTGAGTGACAGCAATCTCACTACATGATAGTGCTGAATCTGCAGCTAACCGCAGGACTTGATGGCATACCATGTCTGTATTGCTCAAGGAACACGTCCATTAAGGCTTCTGCATTAATCGTCGTAATTTTATTGCTTTTTGGAGTTTGAGTGGAAGAGTTTCAATAGTTTTCTTACATTTTAGATGGTGTGTAAGGAACCTAAATCGGACATGTTAAACCGTAAGGTTTTTTGTCTATGGAATTTCATTGCTTATTGTAAAGTTAAAATATTTATTATTTGAAGTTTATGAACCTAGAATTTCACGGCAATTAAGAACCACTTGGAGCATATAGTTTCTACTATTTTTCTTAATCCCTAATAACCAAACATATTTATTTTGGTCTATTATATTAGCCTATATTTTCAGATTTTCTCTAAACCTACATTTCCAGTGCATGTCTTTTTCTCACCCATAACCCACTGCCCACTAGCTATGTGATCGCATGCACACATGTCACCAACAAGCGCACCAGTTTTTATCTCCTGTGTACAAGTCTCTTACATAACACCCCATTCTCACCAGCTTTTCCTTCACATGTAACCACCCTGCGCACCAGCTTTATTTTCACTTGTCTCCTCCTTTCCACCATTTCTTTAAAATATCGCACCCTTCACACCAACATTTCTTTCAAATCTCACCCCCTGCGCACCAGCTTTTCTTTATATATCACTCATGCTTTTTTTATTATATGTGCACTAAAAACACATCACCCACTTTTCCCTCACATCACATGGTACGATTTTTTTCTCATGTCACCCCTGCACACCAGATTTTCACACATACCACCCCTATGTGCATCAACTTTTTTTCTCACGTCGCACCCTGTACACCAACTTTTTTCTTATGTCAACCCCTGCGCACCAGCTTTTCTTTAACATATCACCTCCCCTTTCTTCCAGATTTTCTCACACACCATCATCCCTATGCACAGGTATTACAATCACATGCCATCCCTTTCACACCAGCGTTACAGTCCCATGTAACCCCCCTGACCACCAGCTTTTCTTTTACATAGCACCCCCTGCGCACCAGATTTTCTTTCACGTCACCCCCTACCCACCAGTTTTTCCAGCCTCTGAAGATTCGGGGCACAATGTGGATATCAGGCAAAGAGGGAGCAGATCAATATAGACTGATGCCAGGTCCCACACCTCAGTATGAGAGAGGCCATGAAGCCGAAGGAGTGTAAAAACATGTGTTGGAGCCGATAATGTTACGTACCATTAGGGGTTAAGTCTGTGACGGAAGCAGCCAATTGGGATGAGGTGGGAGTGGTCATGGAAAGAAAATATCCAGCAGCGGAGGGGGAGAGAGCTTCCTGTGCCTGGATCCGGATATCGAGCAGCAGCAGGCTTAGTATCTCTCTCCTTGTTTATATTTATAGGTGTTATCTTGCTTTCCCCTTCTCCGTTTTTTTTTTTTTTTTTTTTCCTCCTTTGCCTGCTCCTGCTTTTCTCTTTCTTGTCCTGCCTTGTGCTTTCCCTCTGTCTTGGCCTCCTCCCATCCCCGGTGCTCTAGATCCATCCCAGCTAGGTTCTCCCCTCCCCCTCCCCATCGTGCGGCAGTCGCCGCTGATTCCCCTCTCAGTCTATCTGTGGTCCCCCCCCTTCCCTCTCAAATCCAGTCGGCAGCCCCGGGTCCCTACAGCGGGTCCGCTCGGAGGGCGGTGCGTCAGGTGGTCCGGTGGGCACGTGACTCGGCCGCCGCGAGAGGATCTCGCGGGGCTGGGCCGGGTCACGCTGGGAAAACTAAAGCTATGGAGCGGGCGGCTAGGCCGCTCGTGTCCGGAGCTGGGGGGTGGTACAGTCGGGCAGTCCCAGCGCGGGGAAGGGGATCTCCTTCCCCAGTTCCCGCGGCTGCAAGGCTGCCCTGGCGCACTGTAAACAACCATCCTTCCCCTGGGCTAACTGTGCAGGGCGGGCAGAGGGCCCCTTTTCACATCGATGGGGCAGCAGGGGGTCACTCCACGGCAGCCAGGCCTCAGCTTTTTGGCTCCCCATACAGGGGTTTGGCCCCCATCATTCTGGATCCCCTTCCCCCGGGATTTCAACACATTGGTGAGGGGGGTTTAGGTAGTAGCTCCCCCTCATCCCTTTCCACACATCATCCTTTAGATCTCTCTAGTTCCCGGACACATAACAGGCGCTTTCAGGGTTTATTACCCCCCTTACCTGCCCTGCAAGTTAGGTCTCCCCATTCCCTTCCCTCCCTTCCTTTGCCCCATGCCAAGGATCCCCCCCCTCTGGGGTCTCCCCTCTTCTTTTCTCATTGGAATCCGGTACTCAGGCCGGGTCGGGCATATCGTACAGTCAGGCCCCCGGGTTGCTGGGCCCAGCCCCAGCTAGTTTTTCCCCTGGGATCAGGGGAACGTATCAGCAGCAGGCCCCTGCCCCAGGTCCTCAGTTTAGTCAGGCCCAGGGTTCATCGGACATAGCGGACAGCTGGCCTTACCCTCCGCCGCTGCTCAATCAGCCCGGGGTAGGCGGCCCGGCCACCTATGGGTCCCTGCCATATCTCCCCAGGGAGTATAAGACCTCGCTAGAGGGAGATAGTATTTGGTTGGCCCCCTACCCTTCCTTATCAGGCCAATATATGCACGCCTATCCTAGACCTTCCATTTATAATGCGGCTGTTGTTTCTGGTAAGGATTCCCAGCCCCCACCCCCCTTGTTAAGGCAGCAAGGTGATAGGAGCTGGGGTGTCACCCCGCCCGCTGGTCTCAGGGGTCATCACGGGGGGCATCCTCGGAGGGTGCCCCAGTGGAGGTCCCACATCAGACCCTTTGCGATCTGCCTCCCACAAACGCTAACGTGTTTTCTCATCCAGTTCCACAGGTACAGTTGTCATCAACGGCAGCGGCAGCTGACAAAGGCAGCCCAGCGCTTCTCGAGCAGCGGGGAGAAGAGTTGGAGCACGCAGGGACGCAGCAAGGTGCTCAGCAGATCAGAGCGGACAATGAGGGAGGAACGGGAGCGGTTCGACTGGAGGCACAGGGAGCGGCTGGCGAGTATGAGGCTTACACTGGATGTAATTCTCCTTGCTCGAGCCCAACCATTGCAACTACGAGTGATGAGTCCACTCCGTCTTCCCCTAGACAGGGGCAGCGCAAGCTAGTGAAAATACTTAACAATCATTTTGGGGGTAGTAAGAGGAAACACAGGGATCGATTAGGGGCTTCTTCCCCAGCACCGTCAGGAGGCCCGTTGGTTAAGTGTGAGAACACAGCGTTGATGATATGAGTTAGGCGCAGCGTAAGGGATAAGATTAAACGGGGCTACTATGTGGATATATTTGAGTTAACAAAGGACACGGAGAGAGAGTTGGCGGCTGCATGTGCGCAGGGGGGAGTTGGTGAGGACGTGTATAGAAATTTTTCCAACTGGTTAACGGGATATTGTGTTTTTTCGGCCTGTTATTTGGAAACGAGACCAGACGCAATTATAGATGTCTGGAAGTATCTCCATTTGATTAATGAGATGCATAGCTGTGAGCGTCCAGGGACCTGGAGGTTGTATGATAAGCTTTTTGTCGTAAGAAGGGTGCACGGCCAGCGTTATATGCCCTAGCCTTTAAAGATGTTGAAATCTGGATGAGTTGAATAGAGCCCCAAATGGGAGGGGGTGCAAATGGGATATGGCCCTCCGCAGTTTACTAGGTTTCAGTTCGGGGGGAGACGAGGTGCTCCCCAGTCCTCAAGGAACCGGTGCTTTGCATTTAACAATGCCTCCTGCGGGAGGGGGGGGAGGGGTGCAGATACAAGCTTGTTTGCTCCAACTGTAGGGGAAGTCATCCCCTCAAAGATTGCCCTAGGGGCACCGTTCGCATCGGTAGGGGTCAGGGAGGGCCGGGGGGTGCTGTCTAAGGCCGATTCTCCCATTAACTTCCCAATCCTCTGTAAATGGCTGGCGCTTTACCCGGATCCGGCACAGGCCTCTTTCCTTAGGGAGGGCTTTCGCCACGGTTTTCGCCTCCCCATTGATAGTGGGGTGGCGGGTTCCGCTGCCAGAACCTTCGCTCCGCATATGTATACCCTGACATTCTGGCGGAGAAAGTTGGAAAGGAGATAGGCCTGGGTCGCATAGTGGGTCCCTTTTTCATCCCCCCCATTCAAGATTTAGTCATTTTTCCTGGTCGGAATAGTGCCAAAAAAAGACCCCGGGTAAATTTAGATTAATTCAGCATTTATCTCACCCAGCGGGCAAGTCAGTTAATGATGCGATCGACCCTAAAATCAGCTCAGTGGTATACCAGTCCTTTGATGATGCGTTAACCATAGTGAGAGAGTTCAGCAAGGGAGCAAGAATGGCTAAATTGGACATAGAATCCGCATTTCGGCTCCTCCATTTGCTCCCGAGTCCTTTAAATTTATGGGGTTGAAAATCCGGGACGAGTACTATGTGGATAGATGCCTGCCAATGGGTTGTTCAGTTTCATGCTCATACTTTGAGGCTTTTAGTTACTTCCTTCACTGGTGTGTGGGGGCGGGGACGGGGCACCACGGCATAGCACATTATCTGGACGACTTCATCTTTATAGGCCTAGCTGACTCCCCTAGTTGTAAGGACACACTGTATCCAGCGCAGGCGCTATTTCGGGTGATGGGTGTACCGGTAGCTGCAGATAAAACGGAGGGCCCGACCACATGCTTAGCGTTTTTAGGCATAGAGATTGACACGATGGAAGGTTGTTGTCGCTTACCCTCTGATAAAATTGTTAAGTTACAATCCCTTATGAAGAAGTGATGGCGTCACCGTCTTGCTCCTTGCGGAAAGTTGAATCTTTGTTAGGCTCGTTTAATTTTGCTTGTCGAGTAATACCTATGGGCCGGGTATTCTGTAGGAAGTTACAACTGGCGACGGCAGGTTTTAGTAGTTTCCATTCACATGTTCGCCTGTCTGCAGAAATTAGGAGGATTTGTGTATATGGAGGACGGTTTCTAACGGTTTTCAACGGTATACGAGTATGGCCAGCTCCCTCAGTATCCAGTGCATCTTTGAGCTTACATACAGACGCATCAGGCTCGAAAGGTTTCGGTGCGTTTTTCAGGGGGAGTGGTGTGTCGCACCTTGTCCGCAGTCATGGGAATCTGAGGGTTTTGTTCGGGAACTTGTTAGCGTTAGAGCTGTTCCCCATAGTCGTGGCTTTGGAGTTGTGGTCTGGCCAGTTGCGCGGTAGGAGCATGGTTTTTTGGTGTGACAACCTAGGTGTGGTCCAGGCTATCAAAAAGCAGAGCGCCTCCTCACGCCTGGCGATCAACTTGTTGCGAGTCTTGGTGTTGAGATGTCTGGAGTTTGACATTAGTTTTCGGGCACGACACGTTCCTGGCGTGGATAACCAGATAGCCGACGCTCTTTCTCGGTCTGAATGGCAACATTTTAGATCTTTGGCCCCACATGCACGTTTAACTGGCTTACAGTGTCCCCCCTTGTGTGTGGCAGATGATCCGATAGGGATAAGGTGGCTAACGGAAGCGTCTTAGCTCCGGCAACTCGGAAGTGTTATCAAGGGGCATGGGAACGTTGGTTGTGTTACCAGGCGTCTGTCAACAGCAGCACTTCAGGTCAGATTCCCTCTATTACAGGCTTTATGTGGAACCTTTATAATGAGGGGGTTTCTAAAGCTAGGATGGGGTCCCTGTTAGCCGGTATTTCATTTATGGCTAGACTAAAGGGGTACACAGGATCCCACAAAGTCATTTATTATAGCTAAGGCGTTGAAAGGTTGGTCCAGAATACAGCCGATAAAGAATGACACTCGCCGCGCCTATTGACGGCCAAATGTTGGCTAGGTTGATTGAGGTCTTGCATAATTTAGCTAGGGATGATTACGAGGCTTTGCTTTTTGGTTTAGCTTTCTCAGTTGCGTATCACGGTGCTTTTAGAATTAGCGAGCTAGTAGTCAGATCTAAGAACGACATAGGTGGAGCTTTGCTGTCTGGAAATGTGATCTTACAACATAAGGTGATCCACTGTAAGATAGTTAGGTCAAAAACAGATCAGTTAGGCAGAGGCCACTGGTTAACAATTACGGAGCAGCAAGGCACATCTATATACCCGGTCAGGTTGGCCAATCACATTTGCTAGTCTCCGGCCCCCAGGGGAGGGTTTGTGGTTAATTCATATGGATAATACCCCATTAACCAAATTTCAGTTTAACGCCTTGTTAAAACGGGCCCTAGGGGAGATAGGTCTGAACCCAGGGGACTATGGTACACATTCCTTCAGGATAGGGGCTACCACAGCCGCTGCAGTTAGAGGGGCATCTGTCACTGAGATTCAAGCGCTAGGGAGATGGAAGTCGCAGACCTACAAGAAATACATCCGGCCGGACAAATGAGCCTTTGAAGGGGGGCTCTTATATGCAGTCTTACATCTCCTCATGTCTTTCAATATTATCTATCGCTTTCATCTTACCTTTTCTCTTCTATCACTTGGTAACCCAATGCCAGGCTGCTCGCTGTGTTGAACGGGGCGTGAAGAGAATTTCTCCTCTTGTTTCCGTGGCAAGGCCTGATTAGTGTGTGTGTGCCTCCCAGGGTTATAAGGGGTTATTTACCTTCATGGGGTTACCATTTTCCTTTTCCAGGTTGTTAAGAGCCAAAAATAAAACAGTTTTTTGAGAAAGAAAATGAAATAAAATAAAATAAAATTACAAGGAAAATAAATAAAAATTTTGAGCAGATTGCCCTCATAGAGGGTGGATATAAAATCAAATCAAAAGGAAAATTAAATAAAACTATTGAAACAGATGGCCCTCATGGAGAGTATAAACGTAAGCTAAGGAAGGAGGTTTATAAACATGTGTTGGTTGACGAGACTACTTATCTTGTTCTAGATTCTACGGTGAAGACGACACGAATATGGGTCATGCGGCATTCGTTTATCTTTTGGGCAGCAAAACACAGAGTAGTGGATAGGTGGTACGGTTCCAAACACCCAGTTGACATCCGGTGGTTTGGTAAAAGAGGCATGGTATGGGCGGAGTTGATTCCCACGTTAGGTAAGGAAATAGAAGAGCACGGTGCCCCCGAAATAGTGGTGATTGATTTGGGGGGGAATGACGTAGATAAAGCTAAATCCCTGGATCTAATAATAAACATTCGTGAGGGTCTGGCGCACATACATGCCCGATGCCCTTCAATGAAGGTGTGTTGGTCCAATATAATACCGCATTTGTCCTGGAGGTCATCTATTCCACCTGGCCACATTGATAAGGGTGGTTAAAAAGATAAACGGATACGTGAGGCAGAACATTAACAGCATGCAAGGGGTAGTTATAAGTCATCCCAGGTTAACCGTGGACGAGAGACATTTTTTCAGAGCGGATGGGGTTCATTTGTCGGCAGAAGGGACAGTTTTGTTCATAGATTTTTTCAGAGTTGAGGGGGTTGGTTTTTTCTTTAGATGGCGGGCCGCGCGGTCCATAGAACACACGGCTGTGGTGGGAGAGCATGGCAGTCAGATGGTTGTTAAACATACGTTACTTAAGTGTTGGCGATGTAGCCTTGGTTCCCTCGTCGTTATCAGACTCGTTGATGCTCTAGTAAGGAGTATCAGGTTTTGCCTTGAAAGGGGTTAACCAGTTTGAGTCCAGAGGGTATTGAGTTAATTTATAGTCGATAGTACCGACGCCAATAGGCAAGGTTTAGCCTGGGTCGGTGGAAAAGAGACGATCTTCCACCTTATTGGTTTATGTTGTTTTTAGCTGGCTGCCCTGCTCTCTGCCACCTATATAAAGAAAAAGGTCCAAATTGTTCCTAGAAACTTTTGATAGTTTTAATAGAAATAAAATAATATAAAATAAAATAAAAAATTTAAATCAATAAAATAATTTAAAAGAAAAATAATAATAATAACAAAATAAATAAAAGAACCTTTTCATTCCAAACTTAAGTCGGTGTTCGTGTCTTTATTTTATGGGTCAGAAGTGTTGGACATTATTACCAGTAAGAGGGAGTTACATGAGAAGGGTAAGCAACACTATGCTTTTTAGTGCTACGCAAGGCGTTAGGAGGAGACTTAAAGTGACAGCAGCCAGAGTGAAGAGGATATATCAATAGCAAAGAAATTGCCAACAAGGAACCCATAGAGGGTACACGTTTGCTCTGGATATGGGAAGTGGTTTTCCTGCAGCCCTCTACCTGTCAGAGACCCATGGAACAGCAAGCAGGTAAACTGAGCATTGTATCAGTGTGCAGTTCAGGAAGAGTAACTGAAACACTCCCCGGGGAGAAGTTGTTGGTGGTATCTCAAATGCTGTGTGCAGTCCCTCTCACTGATTTTTGCTCACGGCACTCTACATTGCGACAGTTTACACAGACCCTCAGTCTAGCTGCTCCTCTCTCTCACTGATGCCCAGGTACATCACCGGATCTCCACAAAACAATAATAAAAAGAAATCATATCACTTATACTAAGTTACTATATTATATATGAAATTGTGCACATCTATAAAGCCGTGCGGCGGCTGCCGCACAGCTTTATAGATGTGCACAATTTCATCTGATCCATGACGGGGGTGGGGTGATTGATCACCGCCGAGCCCCCTAACGCTGGGACATGCTATCTCCCGCCCCTCACTGACTGTCGGGAGTGATGTCACCATCACGTCCCGACAATCAGTGAGGCGCCTGTCAGAGAGGAGCAGAGGATGGAGAAAACTCCATGGTAAGTACAGAAGTGAGAGTGTGTGTGAGAGTGTGTGAGTTGGGGGGAAGAGAGAGGACATGGGTGCTGCAGGGAGGGGAACATGGGTGCTGCAGGGCGGGGAGAGAGGACATGGGTGCTGCAGGGGGGGGAGAGAGGACATGGGTGCTGCAGGGGGGGGGGAGAGAGGACATGGGTGCTGCAAGGGGGGGCGAGAGGACATGGGTGCTGCAGGGGGGCGAGAGGACATGGGTGCTGCAAGGGGAGGGAGACAAGACATGGGTGCTGCAGGAGGGGGGAGACAGGACATGAGTGCTGCAGGGGTATGAGAGAGGACATGGGTGCTGCAGGGGTATGAGAGAGGACATGGGTGCTGCAGGGGTATGAGAGAGGACATGGGTGCTGCAGGGGGGGGGAGACAGGACATGGGTGCTGCAGGGGTATGAGAGAGGACATGGGTGCTGCAGGGGGGGAGACAGGACATGGGTGCTGCAGGAGGGGAGAGACAGGACATGGGTGCTCCAGGGGTGTAGACAGGACATGGGTGCTGCAGGGGGGAGACATGGGTGCTGCAGGGGGGGCATGGGTGCTGCAGGGGGGAAGAGAGGACATGGTGCTGCAGGGGGAGACATGAGTGCTGCAGGGGGGCATGGGTGCTGCAGGGGGTGACATAGGTGCTGCAGGGGGGGCATGGGTGCTGCAGGGGGGGCATGGGTGCTGCAGGGGGGCATGGGTGCTGCAGGAGGGGGGAGACAGGACATGGGTGCTGCAGGAGGGGGGAGACAGGACATGGGTGCTGAAGGAGGGGGGAGACAGGACATGGGTGCTGCAGGGGGGGAGACAAGACATGGGTGCTGCAGGGGGGGAGACAAGACATGGGTGCTGCAGGGGGGGAGACAAGACATGGGTGCTGCAGGGGGGGGAGACAAGACATGGGTGCTGCAGGGGAGGAGACAGGACATGGGTGCTGCAGGGGGGGGAGACAGGACATGGTGCTGCAGGGGGGGAGACAGGACATGGGTGCTGCAGGGGTATGAGAGAGGACATGGGTGCTGCAGGGGTATGAGAGAGGACATGGGTGCTGCAGGGGTATGAGAGAGGACATGGGTGCTGCAGGGGTATGAGAGAGGACATGGGTGCTGCAGGGGTATGAGAGAGGACATGGGTGCTGCAGGGGTATGAGAGAGGACATGGGTGCTGCAGGGGTATGAGAGAGGACATGGGTGCTGCAGGGGTATGAGAGAGGACATGGGTGCTGCAGGAGGGAGACTGGATATGGGTGCTGCAGGGGGGGGACAAGACATGGGTGCTGCAGGGGAGGAGACAGGACATGGGTGCTGCAGGGGGGGAGACAGGACATGGGTGCTGCAGGGGGGGACAGGACATGGTTGCTGCAGGGGGGAGACAGGACATGGGTGCTGCAGGGGGGGGGGAGACAGGACATGGTGCTGCAGGGGGGGGGAGACAGGACATGGGTGCTGCAGGGGGGGGGAGACAGGACATGGGTGCTGCAGGGGGGGGAGACAGGACATGGGTGCTGCAGGGGGGGGAGACAGGACATGGGTGCTGCAGGGGGGGGAGACAGGACATGGGTGCTGCAGGGGGGGGAGACAGGACATGGGTGCTGCAGGGGGGGAGACAAGACATGAGTGCTGCAGGGGGGGAGACAGGACATGGGTGCTGCAGGGGGGGAGACAGGACATGGGTGCTGCAGGGGGGAGACAGGACATGGGTGCTGCAGAGGGGGAGACAGGACATGGGTGCTGCAGAGGGGGAGACAGGACATGGGTGCTGCAGGGGGGGAGACAGGACATGGGTATGAGAGAGGACATGGGTGCTGCAGGGGTATGAGAGAGGACATGGGTGCTGCAGGGGTATGAGAGAGGACATGGGTGCTGCAGGGGGGAGACTGGATATGGGTGCTGCAGGGGGGGGACAAGACATGAGTGCTGCAGGGGAGGAGACAGGACATGGGTGCTGCATGGGGGGAGACAGGACATGGGTGCTGCAGGGGGGAGACAGGACATGGGTGCTGCAGGGGGGAGACAGGACATGGGTGCTGCAGGGGGGAGACAGGACATGGGTGCTGCAGGGGGGAGACAGGACATGGGTGCTGCAGAGGGGGAGAGAGGACATGGGTGCTGCAGGGGTAAGAGAGAGGACATGGGTGCTGCAGGGGTATGAGAGAGGACATGGGTGCTGCAGGGGTATGAGAGAGGACATGGGTGCTGCAGGGGTATGAGAGAGGATATGGGTGCTGCAGGGGGGGACAAGACATGGGTGCTGCAGGGGAGGAGACAGGACATGGGTGCTGCAGGGGAGGAGACAGGACATGGGTGCTGCAGGGGAGGAGACAGGACATGGGTGCTGCATGGGGGGGAGACAGGACATGGGTGCTGCAGGGGGGAGACTGGACATGGGTGCTGCAGGGGGGGGAGACAAGACATGGGTGCTGCAGGGGGGACAGGACATGGTTGCTGCAGGGGGGAAGGCAGGACATGGGTGCTGCAGGGGGGAGACAGGACATGGGTGCTGCAGGGGGGAGACTGGACATGGGTGCTGCAGGGGGGGCAGACAAGACATGGGTGCTGCAGGGGAGGAGACAGGACATGGGTGCTGCAGGGGAGGAGACAGGACATGGGTGCTGCAGGGGGGGAGACAGGACATGGGTGCTGCAGGGGGGACAGGACATGGTTGCTGCAGGGGGGAAGGTAGGACATGGGTGCTGCACGGGGGAGACAGGACATGGGTGCTGCAGAGGGGGAGACAGGACATGGGTGCTGCAGAGGGGGAGACAGGACATGGGTGCTGCAGGGGGGACAGGACATGGTTGCTGCAGGGGGGAAGGTAGGACATGGGTGCTGCACGGGGGAGACAGGACATGGGTGCTGCAGAGGGGGAGACAGGACATGGGTGCTGCAGAGGGGGAGACAGGACATGGGTGCTGCAGGGGGGGGAGACAGGACATGGGTGCTGCAGGGGGGGGGAGACAGGACATGGGTGCTGCAGGGGGGGGGAGACAGGACATGGGTGCTGCAGGGGTATGAGAGAGGACATGGGTGCTGCAGGTGGAGGGGAGAGAGGACATGGGTGCTGCAGGGGAGGAGACAGGACATGGGTGCTGCATGGGGGGGAGACAGGACATGGGTGCTGCAGGGGGGAGACTGGACATGGGTGCTGCAGGGGGGGGAGACAAGACATGGGTGCTGCAGGGGGGACAGGACATGGTTGCTGCAGGGGGGAAGGCAGGACATGGGTGCTGCAGGGGGGAGACAGGACATGGGTGCTGCAGGGGGGAGACTGGACATGGGTGCTGCAGGGGGGGGAGACAAGACATGGGTGCTGCAGGGGAGGAGACAGGACATGGGTGCTGCAGGGGGGAGACAGGACATGGGTGCTGCAGGGGGGGACAGGACATGGGTGCTGCAGGGGGGAAGGTAGGACATGGGTGCTGCACGGGGGAGACAGGACATGGGTGCTGCAGAGGGGGAGACAGGACATGGGTGCTGCAGAGGGGGAGACAGGACATGGGTGCTGCAGGGGGGGGAGACAGGACATGGGTGCTGCAGGGGGGGGAGACAGGACATGGGTGCTGCAGGGGGGAGAGAGGACATGGGTGCTGCAGGTGGAGGGGAGAGAGGACATGGGTGCTGCAGGGGGGGACAGGACATGGGTGCTGCATGGGGGGAAACAGGACATGGGTGCTGCAGGGGTATGAGAGAGGACATGGGTGCTGCAGGGGTATGAGAGAGGACATGGGTGTTGCAGGGGTATGAGAGAGGACAATGGGTGCTGCAGGGGTATGAGAGAGGACATGGGTGCTGCAGGGGGGAGACTGGATATGGGTGCTGCAGGGGGGGACAAGACATGGGTCCTGCAGGGGAGGAGACAGGACATGGGTGCTGCATGGGGGGGAGACAGGACATGGGTGCTGCAGGAGGGGAGAGACAGGACATGGGTGCTCCAGGGGGGTAGACAGGACATGGGTGCTGCAGGGGGGGGGAGACAGGACATGGGTGCTGCAGGAGGGGAGAGACAGGACATGGGTGCTCCAGGGGGGTAGACAGGACATGGGTGCTGCAGGGGGGAGACATGGGTGCTGCAGGGGGGAAAAGAGGACATGGGTGCTGCAGGGGGAGACATGAGTGCTGCAGGGGGGCATGGGTGCTGCAGGGGGGCATGGGTGCTGCAGGGGGTGACATGGGTGCTGCAGGGGGTGACATGGGTGCTGCAGGGGGGGCATGGGTGCTGCAGGGGGGGCATGGGTGCTGCAGGAGGGGGGAGACAGGACATGGGTGCTGCAGGAGGGGGGAGACAGGACATGGGTGCTGAAGGAGGGGGGAGACAGGACATGGGTGCTGCAGGGGGGGAGACAAGACATGGGTGCTGCAGGGGGGGAGACAAGACATGGGTGCTGCAGGGGAGGAGACAGGACATGGGTGCTGCAGGGGAGGAGACAGAACATGGGTGCTGCAGGGGGGGAGACAGGACATGGGTGCTGCAGGGGGGGATACAGGACATGGGTGCTGCAGGGGGGGGATACAGGACATGGGTGCTGCAGGGGGGGGAGACAGGACATGGGTGCTGCAGGGGTATGAGAGAGGACATGGGTGCTGCAGGGGTATGAGAGAGGACATGGGTGCTGCAGGGGTATGAGAGAGGACATGGGTGCTGCAGGGGTATGAGAGAGGACATGGGTGCTGCAGGGGTATGAGAGAGGACATGGGTGCTGCAGGGGGGAGACTGGATATGGGTGCTGCAGGGGGGGGACAAGACATGGGTGCTGCAGGGGAGGAGACAGGACATGGGTGCTGCAGGGGGGGAGACAGGACATGGGTGCTGCAGGGGGGGACAGGACATGGTTGCTGCAGGGGGGAGACAGGACATGGGTGCTGCAGGGGGGAGACAGGACATGGGTGCTGCAGAGGGGGAGACAGGACATGGGTGCTGCAGGGGGGGGAGACAGGACATGGGTGCTGCAGGGGGGGAGACAGGACATGGGTGCTGCAGGGGGGGAGACAGGACATGGGTGCTGCAGGGGGGGGAGACAGGACATGGGTGCTGCAGGGGGGGGAGACAGGACATGGGTGCTGCAGGGGGGGAGACAGGACATGAGTGCTGCAGGGGAGGAGACAGGACATGGGTGCTGCAGGGGGGGAGACAGGACATGGGTGCTGCAGGGGGGAGACAGGACATGGGTGCTGCAGGGGGGAGACAGGACATGGGTGCTGCAGGGGGGAGACAGGACATGGGTGCTGCAGGGGGGAGACAGGACATGGGTGCTGCAGGGGGGGAGACAGGACATGGGTATGAGAGAGGACATGGGTGCTGCAGGGGTATGAGAGAGGACATGGGTGCTGCAGGGGTATGAGAGAGGACATGGGTGCTGCAGGGGGGAGACTGGATATGGGTGCTGCAGGGGGGGACAAGACATGAGTGCTGCAGGGGAGGAGACAGGACATGGGTGCTGCATGGGGGGGAGACAGGACATGGGTGCTGCAGGGGGGAGACAGGACATGGGTGCTGCAGGGGTATGAGAGAGGACATGGGTGCTGCAGGGGTATGAGAGAGGACATGGGTGCTGCAGGGGTATGAGAGAGGACATGGGTGCTGCAGGGGGGGAGACAGGACATGGGTATGAGAGAGGACATGGGTGCTGCAGGGGTATGAGAGAGGACATGGGTGCTGCAGGGGTATGAGAGAGGACATGGGTGCTGCAGGGGGGAGACTGGATATGGGTGCTGCAGGGGGGGGACAAGACATGAGTGCTGCAGGGGAGGAGACAGGACATGGGTGCTGCATGGGGGGGAGACAGGACATGGGTGCTGCAGGGGGGAGACAGGACATGGGTGCTGCAGGGGGGAGACAGGACATGGGTGCTGCAGGGGGGAGACAGGACATGGGTGCTGCAGGGGGGGAGACAGGACATGGGTATGAGAGAGGACATGGGTGCTGCAGGGGTATGAGAGAGGACATGGGTGCTGCAGGGGTATGAGAGAGGACATGGGTGCTGCAGGGGGGAGACTGGATATGGGTGCTGCAGGGGGGGACAAGACATGAGTGCTGCAGGGGAGGAGACAGGACATGGGTGCTGCATGGGGGGGAGACAGGACATGGGTGCTGCAGGGGGGAGACAGGACATGGGTGCTGCAGGGGTATGAGAGAGGACATGGGTGCTGCAGGGGTATGAGAGAGGACATGGGTGCTGCAGGGGTATGAGAGAGGACATGGGTGCTGCAGGGGGGGAGACAGGACATGGGTATGAGAGAGGACATGGGTGCTGCAGGGGTATGAGAGAGGACATGGGTGCTGCAGGGGTATGAGAGAGGACATGGGTGCTGCAGGGGGGAGACTGGATATGGGTGCTGCAGGGGGGGGACAAGACATGAGTGCTGCAGGGGAGGAGACAGGACATGGGTGCTGCATGGGGGGGAGACAGGACATGGGTGCTGCAGGGGGGAGACAGGACATGGGTGCTGCAGGGGGGAGACAGGACATGGGTGCTGCAGGGGGGAGACAGGACATGGGTGCTGCAGGGGGGAGACAGGACATGGGTGCTGCAGAGGGGGAGACAGGACATGGGTGCTGCAGGGGTATGAGAGAGGACATGGGTGCTGCAGGGGTAAGAGAGAGGACATGGTTGCTGCAGGGGTATGAGAGAGGACATGGGTGCTGCAGGGGTATGAGAGAGGACATGGGTGCTGCAGGGGGGAGACTGGATATGGGTGCTGCAGGGGGGGACAAGACATGGGTGCTGCAGGGGAGGAGACAGGACATGGGTGCTGCATGGGGGGGAGACAGGACATGGGTGCTGCAGGGGGGAGACTGGACATGGGTGCTGCAGGGGGGGGGAGACAAGACATGGGTGCTGCAGGGGGGACAGGACATGGTTGCTGCAGGGGGGAAGGCAGGACATGGGTGCTGCAGGGGGGAGACAGGACATGGGTGCTGCAGGGGGGAGACTGGACATGGGTGCTGCAGGGGGGAGACTGGACATGGGTGCTGCAGGGGGGGCAGACAAGACATGGGTGCTGCAGGGGAGGAGACAGGACATGGGTGCTGCAGGGGAGGAGACAGGACATGGGTGCTGCAGGGGGGGAGACAGGACATGGGTGCTGCAGGGGGGACAGGACATGGTTGCTGCAGGGGGGAAGGTAGGACATGGGTGCTGCACGGGGGAGACAGGACATGGGTGCTGCAGAGGGGGAGACAGGACATGGGTGCTGCAGAGGGGGAGACAGGACATGGGTGCTGCAGGGGGGACAGGACATGGTTGCTGCAGGGGGGAAGGTAGGACATGGGTGCTGCACGGGGGAGACAGGACATGGGTGCTGCAGAGGGGGAGACAGGACATGGGTGCTGCAGAGGGGGAGACAGGACATGGGTGCTGCAGGGGGGGGAGACAGGACATGGGTGCTGCAGGGGGGGGAGACAGGACATGGGTGCTGCAGGGGGGAGAGAGGACATGGGTGCTGCAGGTGGAGGGGAGAGAGGACATGGGTGCTGCAGGGGAGGAGACAGGACATGGGTGCTGCATGGGGGGGAGACAGGACATGGGTGCTGCAGGGGGAGACTGGACATGGGTGCTGCAGGGGGGGGGAAACAGGACATGGGTGCTGCAGGGGTATGAGAGAGGACATGGGTGCTGCAGGGGTATGAGAAAGGACATGGGTGCTGCAGGGGTATGAGAGAGGACAATGGGTGCTGCAGGGGTATGAGAGAGGACATGGGTGCTGCAGGGGGGAGACTGGATATGGGTGCTGCAGGGGGGGACAAGACATGGGTGCTGCAGGGGAGGAGACAGGACATGGGTGCTGCATGGGGGGGAGACAGGACATGGGTGCTGCAGGGGAGAGACTGGACATGGGTGCTGCAGGGGGGGGAGACAAGACATGGGTGCTGCAGGGGGGACAGGACATGGTTGCTGCAGGGGGGAAGGCAGGACATGGGTGCTGCAGGGGGGAGACAGGACATGGGTGCTGCAGGGGGGAGACTGGACATGGGTGCTGCAGGGGGGGGAGACAAGACATGGGTGCTGCAGGGGAGGAGACAGGACATGGGTGCTGCAGGGGGGGGGAGACAGGACATGGGTGCTGCCGGGGGGGAGACAGGACATGGTTGCTGCAGGGGGGAAGGTAGGACATGGGTGCTGCACGGGGGAGACAGGACATGGGTGCTGCAGAGAGGGAGACAGGACATGGGTGCTGCAGAGGGGGAGACAGGACATGGGTGCTGCAGGGGGGACAGGACATGGTTGCTGCAGGGGGGAAGGCAGGACATGGGTGCTGCAGGGGGGAGACAGGACATGGGTGCTGCAGGGGGGAGACTGGACATGGGTGCTGCAGGGGGGGAGACAAGACATGGGTGCTGCAGGGGAGGAGACAGGACATGGGTGCTGCAGGGGGGGAGACAGGACATGGGTGCTGCAGGGGGGGACAGGACATGGTTGCTGCAGGGGGGAAGGTAGGACATGGGTGCTGCACGGGGGAGACAGGACATGGGTGCTGCAGAGGGGGAGACAGGACATGGGTGCTGCAGAGGGGGAGACAGGACATGGGTGCTGCAGGGGGGGGAGACAGGACATGGGTGCTGCAGGGGGGGGGAGACAGGACATGGGTGCTGCAGGTGGAGGGGAGAGAGGACATGGGTGCTGCAGGGGAGGAGACTGGACATGGGTGCTGCAGGGGGGGGAGACAAGACATGGGTGCTGCAGGGGGGACAGGACATGGTTGCTGCAGGGGGGAGACAGGACATGGGTGCTGCAGGGGGGAGACTGGACATGGGTGCTGCAGGGGGGGGAGACAAGACATGGGTGCTGCAGGGGAGGAGACAGGACATGGGTGCTGCAGGGGGGGAGACAGGACATGGGTGCTGCAGGGGGGGACAGGACATGGTTGCTGCAGGGGGGAAGGTAGGACATGGGTGCTGCAGGGGGGAAGGTATTACATGGGTGCTGCACGGGGGAGACAGGACATGGGTGCTGCAGAGGGGGAGACAGGACATGGGTGCTGCAGAGGGGGAGACAGGACATGGGTGCTGCAGGGGGGGGAGACAGGACATGGGTGCTGCAGGGGGGGGAGACAGGACATGGGTGCTGCAGGGGGGAGAGAGGACATGGAAGCTGCAGGTGGAGGGGAGAGAGGACATGGGTGCTGCAGGGGGGGGACAGGACATGGGTGCTGCAGGGAGGGGAGACAGGACATGGGTGCTGCAGGGGGGGAGACAGGACATGGGTGCTGCAGGGGGGGGGAGAGAGGACTTGGGTACTGCAGTGGGGGGGGAGAGAGGACATGGGTGCTGCAGGGGGGGGACAGGACATGGGTGCTGCAGGGGGTAGACAGGACATGGGTGCTGCAGGGGGGGGGAGAGGACATGGGTGCTGCAGGGGGGGAGAGGACATGGGTGCTGCTCCTCTCTGCTCCGTCTCCTCCCCTCCACTCACTGACACTGTCGGGCCGTGATGATGATGTCACGCCCGACAGTCAGTGAGTGGAGGAGAGGAGATGGAGCAGAGAGGCGGCGGTGGTGATCAATAGCCCCTTCCCCCTCCCCGTGGATTTATCTGAAGCTGTACGGCTGCCGTGAAAGGTATGGTCAGCGGTTGCCGCAGTTTTAAAGTAATTTTCATGCTGTGGCGCCCTCCAGAGCCCGACGCCCTAGGCAACTGCCTAACCTTGCCTAATGGGAGCACCGGGCCTGTATATAATATAGATATAGGGCCAAGCAAGCCTCTCACCAACAGCACAGATCTTGTTTTTCGGCTCCTGGTCTCCAGCCTCCAGCCCCAGGCTCTGGTCCCCAGATGTAGCAGCACACCAGCTGGCCGGGTGGTATGTGATAAGTCCCCCACAGTCCGTGCGCTGGAAGTCGTCCCCCAGGGCCTGTATCCTGGTCTTCGCCGAAAGGAGGGGGTCAGCCGGACCACCGCCGTGTACACCGCCGGGTGCTCGCACATAAGCAGCGTCACCCGGCCGGCTCCCAGAGCTGCTGCACACAGCGCTGCAGGTGTAAGGGAGCGGACCGAGCCGGAGCACCCAGAGGAGGAGGAGAGGGGGATAAGATGACAGTGGGACGAGGAGGAGGAGAAGGGGATCAAATGGCAGCGGGACGAGCAGAAGGAGAGGGGGATCAGATGGCAGTGGGAGGAGGAGAGGGGGATTAAATGACAGCGGGACGAGGAGGAGGAGAGGGGGATCAGATGGCAGCGGAACAAGGAGAAGGAAGAGGGGGATCAGATGGCAGCGGGATGAGGAGAAGGAGAAGGGGATCAGATGGCAGCGGGAGGACGAAAGGGGGATAAGATGACAGCGGGATGAGGAGGAGGAGAGGGGGATCAGATGGCAGCGGGAGGAGGAGAAGGAGAGTGGGATAAGATGGCAGCGGGAGGAGGAGAATAGGATCGGATGACAGCGGGAGGAGGAGAGAGGGAGCGAATAACCTGATATTACTAATAGTGATCTTGCTTGTGTTTAATACCTTTAGGCACTTCGATCCTGGCAGTATGCTAGGGAGGTCAATCGCCCCCCCTCCTGAATCCGTCCCTGCTGCTGGGGCTGCACTGCAGGCACACATAATAGTAAAGACATGCTGGGGATAGAGCGGAGTCATAGCAGGGGAGATGTGAGGAGTAGTATCCTGGCAGGGGAGCACTCTGATCCCACAGTACAGCACCACCATATCAAGATATCAAGCTAGTCAGGTTTTCCTCTACAGAGCACTTTTAAATTTCCCGCCCCCAGCCTCAGTGCAGTGAATAAATTAACTGACGTCACTGAGGGACGGGAACTTTAAAATGGACTCTGAAACAGCTGCCTCTGGCATCGCACGGGGGATTAAACTTTAAAATAAGAGCGATGCCAGGGCTAAAAATTATACAATGTGCCCCCCACTTAGTCCCAAAACACTAACCAGCCAATCTTCAGTCAACAAATATATCTAATTTGTCTGCAGTTTACAAAAGAAAATCGGTATGCGGGGAAAGCACAGCCATATTTGTGCTCCCAAGTGAAGCCATTTTCAGTACACCCAGCACAAGACTCAATCAGACATGCGCAACGCTATGAAGTTATCTGAAATCCCCTATCTTTAAAATGGGGCATGTTTTACCAAATTGTAAAAAAACTAACTTTCTCAAACTTGTGAACCCTCAAAGGCACTCCTCAGCCCTCACAGCTTTCTAACAAAACTTACCGTGTGTCTTTAAACGCCCTGTACACTGAGTTACGCTCCCCCAAAAAACCCAGAAAAACGGCGACTTTTGCGAAACAGGAAGTAGAAAAAAAAACCGGACAGATTTTGAACTTTAGATTGTTCCTAAATTGTCATTTTTTATTCTTTTTTTCTGAAATGTCACATGCGGCACCTGTGGACAGTTCTCCATTCGCATGCCAAATTTCAGTTTAATAGCTTTAATACTTTTTAAAATGTAGACCCTCAAACTCAATGCCCCCCTCTCACAAATTCCCTATGGGAAAATGACGTTTTTTAGATGTAACCTTAATATAAGGGCACGACTGTGCCCTTATAATATATATATATATATATATATATATATATATACACACACACAGTGGTGGGATTCAGATAAATTAACTGTATTGATGACTGTATGGAAGGGCAAACTGACCTTCATCAACAATCATTTTGTACCTTGTAAGAAAGCTTGAAGAAAAATGTTCCTATAAATTCCATGCAGAGCCGTAACTTAGAATTCTAACGCCTGAGGCGAGAAAAAAAAATGCCGCCCACCTAGCCCTCAATTTTAATCAAACAACCCCAAAATATTCCTAAACTGCGCCCCCCTTCAGCGTTGCGCCCTGGGCGGTCGCCCCCATCGCCCAGCCTTAGTTACGGCCCTGATTCCATGTGCAACAGTGAAAATTAACAAATGCTTCTTATGGATAAGATGAAGTAATCTCAGTTTCTAGCTATGAAAAATGTAAAAAATATTACTATTTGATTTGCAAAGTATCTTAACAACTTATTTACATGGTACACCTTCCCCCTCATAGCCTTAAAGTCTCTATTAAACCTAACATTGAGTGCTAGAAAAATGGCTTCTATTCAGTGAGGGCAAGAAGCATTTCAATATGCAGCACACTTGCTCAGCTATTTTTATATTTTTTTTAAAGGGATGTCAAATTAAACTTTAATTTCAAACACATACATTTTGCTTTAATTTTAAGAACTATTCTATTGAAAGAATTGGGTGACTGGCAGTGTCGGACTGGCCCAGCGGACAACCGGTCAAACCACCAGTAGGCCCTTCTACCATACGGCCACACCCCCTTTCACCAGTGGGCGGAGCTTACCTGGAGGCCCCCGAGAACCCGGCGTCCCCGCTGCTCAATTGCGATCGCAGCTGTGATCATGTGACCCGCCCCCTCCCCCTGTCAGCTGATCTTCCCACCTGCCACCGCTGAAGAAGAGAGAAGGACAGAGAGCCTGCAGCAAGCAAGATATTGGTAAGTATATTTTTAAACGATTTGTGGCATAACATTTGGGGCACTGTGGCATAACATATGGGGCACTATGTGGCATAACATTTGGGGCACTATGTGGCATAACATATGGGGCACTATGTGGCATAACATATGGGGCACTGTGGCATAACATATGGGGGCACTATGTGGCATAACATTGAGGGCACTATGTGGCATAACATATGGGGCACTATGTGGCATAACATTTGGGGCACTGTGGCATAACATTTGGGGCACTATGTGGCATAACATTGTTTTGGGGGCGCTACTGTGTGGCATAACATTGTTTTGGAGGCACTATTATATGGCATAGGGGGGCTGCCTATCTATACTAAACTATAGGGGGCTGCCTATGCTAAACTATAGTGGGGGGGGCTGCACAGAGAACACTATAGGGAGGGGGTGATGGGACCTTTAATGCCGAGTTGGTTTGGGTCTATAATTGAATGTGGGTGCTGTTTATTTAATGGCAGGGATGGTTGACGTTTCTAAATGTACCCATTTTTTTTCCAAATAGGGCCGGCCCTCAACATTCCAGGATCCAGACAAGCCGCAACTAAGTAAACCAGCAGCCACAGGTGTTAAAAGTGACAACAACAGGTAGGACAGTCTGTCAAATGATCTGAGTCTAGTGCAGGCTTGGCTAACCTGTGGTACTCCAGGTGTTGTGAAACTATAAGTCCCAGCATATCCTTCCAGCAATAAGCTTCTATATATTGGCAAAGTATGCTGGGGTTTGTAGTTTCACAACACCTGGAGTGCCACAGGTTAGCCAATCCTGGTCTAGTGGGACAATCCTGATTTTTGGTGACTGTTCTGCCCAATCTAAGGGGCAGGTCAACACTGTGTACTCTTTATACACATACTGCATTCTTTACATACTACACTATGGTGCTAGCTGTCCTTCGTGGACTGACCATTCCCCCTCTAGTGTCTAGTCCCGCCTCGATGATGGCTGACCACACCCCCTTTGGTAGGCCCCTAGTGTTGCATTCCCCGGTGGGCCCTTCATGCCCCAGTCCGACACTGGCGACTGGTACCTACCTCATGTAAACTGCTGGCTGTGCACCATTTACATGGTACAGAACAGTGCAGCCCAGTGTCTGGGACATAAGATAATTCCTCTCTTTATACATCTGTACAGTTCTGTGCTCATGTCCTTCTCCTGCAGGAATCAACGCGGTGAGGCTCTAAGTGCAGCAAAGACAAAGCTCTAAGTTAAACAGCAGTAACTAGGCGCACAATGAAAATACTGTCGTTCTGTTCTGACCTCTGTAAGGAATGCACCTTTTTCTGTGTCTCTAAGATATAAACCCTTTCTCCCCAGCATGCGTCTCTTCTTGTCATGGAAATTAGAAATCTACATTGTCTGCGTAGTTTGTCACCAGGAGTGCAGATGAGCCTAGTTTTTACAGGACACTTATATTTTTGTTTTCAGAAAACACTTTAGAAAAGTTGACATGCCCTTGTGAGAAAGTCCTAGTAGTGATGTAATCATAGCTGCTAGTCTCTGAGAAGAGTGTTACTAAGGTAGTGGTGCAGTTTGCTCCTTCGGTGTAAGCGCCGTCTCCCTTGTGGACCCCACACCATGAAGTGCTGCACACAGTGTTGCTGGAGAATGCTGGAGTCAATGCGCAGTCTCTGATGGGCCGAAAAACTTCATTCCTCCTATGGCACAGTTACTTAAAACTGGTACCACTTCTTGTCCTTGTATTTCAGCATCAGCTCATGTGCATGTTTAGAGAAGGCTTCGGCACTTGATGACATGCGTTCCGTCTTATCCTCCAGTTCACCCAACTGTTGTCCTCTCTCATCCATAGCTATACGAGCTCAATACAAATCTCCGGCCACTCCGGTTGCTGCTCCTTTTATCCCCTCTATAGCGCTCTGTCCTAGGATATGCTGTGCCATGCCGCAGGAGGCTTTACCTGCGATGGCTTCACCAAATAGCTCCTTTCTGTCAAAGGTTTGGCTGCTTCCACCAAACAGTCCTGTTAGTGGAACGCATGTGCGTTCCACTGCAGAACTTAAGGGAGGAAGGTACAGAGGCATGTAGCGGGCGACTGCTGCGCCCCCTTGGCCTTGCGCCCTGGGCAACGGCACCACCCTATTAAAGTAATTCTATAATTTTCAAATAATCGTTGCCCAAGCGATTGTATTGTGTTTCTAACGCACAAAGTGATTTATTTTAGCAGATGCAAAGTTTAACAGTTCAACACATGATTATATTATGATACGGTACAGTACAGCCAATACCAAAAGATACATACATACCGCTGCGCTAACCACGGGAACCAGTGGACAGTAATTCACCCTTGAATACTGTGTTCAGAGTAGACTGAGGCTAGTGGGGGTGCAGCTATGATTATATATACAGGCAGTGTTACAGAGTGAACAATAGAGATGACGTGGCTTGCTTCTATAGGTCCAGACATCAGATGGGTCCAGGGTAAACAGTTCATAGGCTGGTTTAATCTAAGGAATCCAAAGGTGGGGGTCATCTCTCCAGGGAATGAGCTCTGTTCTTCCCGCCTGAATCTCCAGTTACAATTAGTCTATTAGCATTTTATGTCAGTATCATATTAAAGGTTTATTCCCTAACATCAATAACTAGAGCATGCAATGTGCGATCTCTTCACCGAATGCACTGGACAGCTGCTGGTGAATAGGGGTTTAATATGATACTAGACTTGATACCTTTCTTATAACCTGAACCTTAAATAATACTGAAGTGTACATATAATCATATTATATAAACTAATAATAAACTAAATACTATCTGCTCATAAATGACTGTGTAACGGAACCAATATGAATATGAATTACATAAATAACTAAATGTTGTAATGCGAGTGTGTACGTGTGTATTTTACCGTGCGATCGCAATATGCCACGTGTAGCGTGGCATACTGAGTGCAATTGACCAATAAAACAATATCAACCAATATATTTTCGTTCATCCAATTATACGACTTCGACAGTTCCACCCTTTAATGGTATAATAAACTATCACCTTAAAGATGTTATATGCAGGATCTCAGTACCACGTTTCATTGCTATGTAATGCAAGTCCCCCTTGGTGTATGAAAACAAGTTATCATAAGAGAGAGTCTTAATCCTCAAAACGATTTCTTCTTTTACTATAGACCGTACATCTCTGGAGCTTGGAGATAACCTTTTGTATGCCATTTAAGGGTGCAATAAAACACTTAATACATTATTTGGAAAGGTACAAAGTACAATAGAACATGTATCAGCTATGCAGAATCCTCTACTACAGTTCTTCAAGTTTAACAAGTTCATCTCTCCAACGCATGTCTTTAAGCTCAGAATACATTTAAACACTTCATGTTCATCAATAGCATCATCCTATGTCTATCAAAACTGTGGAGGAGGACGGACGTGCCACGCGAGCGCTCCACTGGGGTCTTACACCTGGCTCCTGATTTCCCATGAGCAGCCCGGCGCCTCTCCGTTTTCCTTCCCTCCTCCACCCGCCTCACTTACCTCCACTCACTCCTGGTTCCAGCCCCGTCGGCGATCCTCTGAATGGCTGCCTCCCGCGGTGCCTCCTAATCGAGCCCTCTGCTCTGGCCCGCTGCTCCTACCTGGCTCACCGTCCGGCTCCAGCCCTGGCCCAGCGCTCATCACTGACTCTGCTCCCGGCCGCCGCCGCCACGTCCACCTACTACAGGCCGCGGCTTGGGCCTACCTCCGGTCCAGCCGTCGACCTCTGACCTCCGACCACCCGTCCTGCTGGCTTCTCACCTCCAGTCTGCTGCCTTCTGCCATCCCTGGCTCCAGATGTCTCAGCGCCGCCAGCTGTGTCCCGCTTGGAGGCTCCCCTGCTCGGATCCCCGGCTCCATTAACGGCTACTAGTTCTGTGGCATTCCTCATTTGCTCACACATCCTCCTGCTGCCGGCCACGTCCTCGTTTCTTCCACCGCCCGGTCTGCCGGCCATTTCCTTTGGACTCCAGCCGCCATCTCATCTTCCTGCTGCCTGCTGTCGGCCATTTCCTCTGGACTCCAGCCGCCTAGTCTGCCGCCATCTCATCTTCCTGCTGCCTGGTCTTCTTCCTGTCCCCCGCTACTGGCCTGCCTGCCTGCCACGTCTCCCGCTGAGTTGTTTCCTGTTCTCCAGTCCCTCCGGACGGCTACAGCGACCTATCTCTGGACTCTCCCCTTCCCTGGTCTCTGGACGCTCCTACCTGGACTCTCCCGTTTTCCACAACTGGTATTGCATTGTATTGTATTCTATTTTATACTATTGTTCTGTATTTCATTTTAATGTTATTTGCACTGTAATTTTATTTTATCCTATTTATTACTATTTAGTATTATTTTAATTTATTACCTTATTTTATTTTATTTTTTTTATTTTAATTTTATTCGCTTTTAGTTCATTTCATCTCATCTTCATTTATTTATTTCATCCATCTGCACTTTATCTTAATTTTACTGCACCATATTTAACTGCATTCTTATTCTTATTGCAATTCATATTTCATATTGTCTTTGCCATTACCTTTGATATTGCACTGTACAATGCCGCCCCGCTCCTTTCCTATACCTATCCTCTCCCCCAGCCCCCTTCTCTTGCCCTACTCTCACTACCCCTCCTCTCACCCTCCCCCCCGCTCCACTAACCCAGACAATCTCATCCAAATCTCCACCGCTCCCACCCTCCCTTTCTCATGTGCCCTCTGGAATTCCAGGTCCATCCGTAACAAACTATCCTCTGTCCATGACCTCTTCATCTCCAACTCTCTAAATCTTCTTGCCATCACTGAAACCTGGCTTACATCTTCTGACACTGCCTCTCCTGCTGCTCTCTCCTACGGGGGCCTTTCCTTCACTCACTCCACCAGACCGGATGAGCGCCCAGGTGGTGGAGTGGGCCTCCTCCTGTCCCCTAACTGTACTTTTCGGGTTATTCCCACTTTACCTTCCCTCTCCTTCTCCTCCTTCGAAGTTCACTCCATCCGTCTCTTCTTTCCTATCCACCTCCGTGTCTCTGTCATCTACCGTCCCCCGGGCCCCATGTCCCTCTTTCTCGACAACTTCGCTGCCTGGCTCCCCCACTACCTCGCCTCTGACCTCCCCTCCATCATACTTGGCGACTTTAATATCCCGATTGATAACCGTTCCGACCCCGCCACCATCAAACTTCTCGCCCTTTCCACCTCTCTTGGCCTCACTCAGTGGACCTCCTCCCCCACCCACTGTCTTGGTCACTCCCTCGACCTTGTCTTCTCTCATCTCTGTGATCTCTCTGACTTCTCCAACTCTCCCTTCCCACTCTCTGACAACCATCTCCTCTCCTTCACTCTGTCCTCCTCCCCTACTCCAGCCCCGCCTAAAGCCACCCTCACTAGGCGCAACATTGATGCTATCGACCCCACCTCTTTCTCCTCCTCTCTTGAAACTCTACTATCACCACTTCCCTCCCTGGTCTGCCCTGACCAGGCATCCTCTCTCTACAACCTCTCCCTCACTACTGCCCTCGATGCTGTTGCCCCGGCCTCCGCTATCCGCAGGCGCCGCCTTATTCCTCAACCCTGGCACTCCAAACTCACCCGCTTCCTCCAAAGGTGCTCTCGCACCGCTCAACGACTCTGGAGGAAATCTCGTTCCCTGGCTGACTTCCTTCACTTTAAATTCATTCTCTCCTCTTTCTGCTCCGCCCTCTCCCTCGCTAAACAATCCTTCTTTAAGTCCCTCATTTCTTCTCAATCCTCCAACCCCCGCCGCCTCTTTGCCACCTTCAACTCCCTCCTTTCTCCCCCTCCTCCTCCTGTCCTGCCCTCCCTCTCTGGAACTGTCCACGCCTGGTTCACCTCATACCTCGCTAACTGCTCCTTCTCTGTATCCACGTCCGGCTCCTCCTCCTCCCCCTACCCTCTCTCTGTAGGAGTCCCACAGGGCTCTGTTCTCGGCCCTCTACTATTTTCGCTCTACACTTCCTCCCTTGGTGCTCTTATCTCCTCCTTCGGTCTTCAGTATCACCTTTATGCTGACGACATTCAACTCTACATCTCCTCCCCTGATCTTTCTTCCACCCTCCTCTCTCGTGTATCTGACTGCCTCTCCGCCATCTCCTCCTGGATGTCTGCGCGTTTTCTCAAAATCAATATCTCTAAAACGGAACTCATTGTCTTTCCTCCGTCCAGACTCCCATCCCACCATAACCTCTCTTTTGTCGTCATCGGCACCACCATCTCCTCTGTCACCCAACTCCGATGTCTGGGTGTCACCCTCGACTCCTCTCTCTCTTTTGCCCCCTATATTCACTCCCTTGCCCAAGCCTAACGCTTCCAACTTCGCAACATCGCCCGCATCCGTCCCTTTCTCTCTCAGGATGCTGCCAAGACTATCATCCATGCACTCATCATCTCCCGCCTGGATTACTGCAACCTCCTCCTCACTGGCCTCCCCCACTCACATCTCTCCCCCCTCCGATTTGTACTCAATGCGGCCGCAAGACTCATCTTCCTCTCACGCCGCTCCTCCTCAGCCTCCCCTCTCTGCCTCGCCCTACACTGGCTTCCCTTCCCCTATAGAATCCTCTTCAAACTCCTCACCACCACATACAAGGCTCTCTCCCACTCTACTGCCCCCTACATCTCTAACCTCCTCTCTATACACACTCCTGCACGCTCCCTGCGCTCAGCCAATGATCGCCGCCTCTCCTCCTCTCTTATCACTTCTTCACACTCCAGAATCCAAGACTTTTCCCGTGCAGCCCTTCCTTAAAGCCTACCAACCATCCGCATAACTCCTTCATCTCCTCCACTCGCTCTCTCCCTTGCCTCATCTGGCTCCCCTTGTGCCTGTTCTGTTTTCCCTCCCTTAGGATGTAAGCTCACTTGAGCAGGGCCCTCTTTCCTCCTGTCTCCTCACCTGTTCTTCTGCTCCGTGTTTATTGCTTTAACCTGCCTGGAGCTCCTGAAGAACTGGTATCTCTGTTTATTGTTTTGTACTGTTTCACCCTGTATAGTGTACTGTTTGTATGGTGTACGGCGCTGCGGAAATCTTGTGGCGCCTAACAAATAAAGGATAATAATAATAATATCAATAATGTCATATACAACCTCCTTCAGCTTGCGTTAATATACACACTTCTAATAATGTCATCAGTTCTTTTCATCAACACTTGTGGGCGGGCTATTGTCTGTTTGTCCTTCCCAGTCTCCCAATACTCAGATTTTAACAGTGATCAGCTTGTAAACTATTGGGAGACTCCAGACTAAGGGACCTAGGTGTTGTACTTTTCCCCTAGTGACCTCTCACCCATAATTCGGGTACCTCAAGAATATTTAGTGGAAAGAGAACTAGTCCTACTTGATATAATCACTGAGGCACATGAGGGCACACCCAGCACTTTGTTTGGTCTAAAACCTTACCCTCCCAAGAATGATAATCATTCTCAAGGATGCCTGCTCAAGTCCGAATATTACTGGACTGGCATCGCTGGGTGTATCTCCTTTTTTTTTTAACTATGGGGTCAACGTACTTACGGACGTAATGCTACTTAGACAATAGCCCCTCGCACTTTCTCCAAGCTCCAAGGTTTCCAAATTTTCCTTTACTCCTGAATTGAATAGAGTAATTGGCTGGACCGATTATGCTACCAACTTCTCCTTCATCCCCAATACCTCATTATCATTACCTGAACCAGTCTCTGTCACCTGCCAATAATTAAAAGAATTGACCGTCCCGAGAAGAGAATGAAATGAAAGAAACACAGAACAGGAAAACTACAACTTCATGATGGACAACTGTCTTAGCCTTTGGCTCAGGTGCTATTAACTGCATTCAAGGCCTTCCAGAACAGATTCTGGAGTGCCCTTGGACCCTTCTCTGAGTGTTGGCTCCTCTGCAGTGGGTGGAATGGACACCAGTGTGTCTCTGCTACCCTAGAAGCCGTGATGCTGGTAGCCTACACCTGGTACCTGTCTGTCAAATAACCTGAGCCTAAGAAATTACTGTTCCACAACTTACTCTCCCGATCCAACATCCTGACAGTTAGTGTGACCTTTCAGGAAACAGTGTTTTGGATGTTCTCGGTTCCTGTCTCACTATTTACCTTCTCTCAAGGTCTAAGCTAGTCTCTCAGTTACAAATTCATCCCAAGAGGGGTCAAGAACATTTCAAAAGTCAACAGGTTAAGAGGCAGCTCAGGAGTGATCTTTGGTAGCGGGGAAGGACTAGTGGCCGAAGCTATCAGTCACTTCAATCAAGTTCCAACTCTTATTCTATTTAATACGTTCTACCTAGTACCGTTACTTTATGTTCAAACTGGTTTGTGGCTAATCGAAAGTATGTGATTTGTTACCACTACTCATACATTATACATCTATTATCAATAACATGAATACCCCTATCACCTATTATAACACTAGGGCTATCACATTGAATAACAAAAGCTTTGAGTATGACACAGTAATACATTAGGCACATTTCAATACACCTTTACCCAGACATATTTCATTGGTACACCAGTGTATACTAGAGAATCCTGCATGGTGGTAATTGGATGATGTGGATTTGTTTTACCTGGAGAAAACCCTATCTGCAGGAGGGATATGGGATGGCTCTATCGGTATCATTTTCCTGACATTCTCTTAATCAAGATAGGAAGTTGCCGTCCTACTAGCTTGAGAAGAAATGTCTGGGGCACCCCAATATACTCTTACCAGCTTGCACATACCTTCTGTACCCAGCTGAGCCAGACCATGTGCTGCCTCCGCTGGGTCTGGAAGATACACTCTGGGAGCTACTGGTCTACCTTGTCCATCTCTCCAGAGTCCACCAGACTCCTCACCCCATCTTTTCACCTTCCAGACAGTTAATTCTTCAGGTAACACAAATCTTCATATATTAACCAATATGTGTATGCATGAATGTGTGTGTTCACATTTTAAAACTAAAACAAAACAACGAAAAACAAAACAAAACATAGATTTGCTAGCTGTCACATAAAACCCTGCTGTCTATTTGACAGCTATGTTCGCCCTGGTGTGACAGCCATGTATGGTCATGTGTGTAAGTGTGGACTTTACTAGCAGCTACTTCGGTTGGTACCTGTGTCACTGTATAAAGTCCTCTCTGTAGTGTCCTAATCATGTGCTGGTATCGCTATAAAAAGATTTCTCAGTCACCTCAACATCGCCCCCTAGACTAGAAAAATGCTGAAGACCAATGTATATCAATCAATTTTCCCTCTACCAATTCACATGCCATTATCAGTACCTCACATTCAGCTACTTGACTAAGTGAGAAAGACAAAGGGGTCTATTTCTATAACACTTTCTTCAAATATAACAGTACCCAGTACATGTCTGTCTAACAGTGAAAAAATATAAAACACGAAAATTCTACATTTTCTAGGGTTTCACATTATGTCGTATCTTGTGGCAAAAATCCTACTCCAATGTTCTACACAGAGATGCATATCTGTATACCAGCAATCTCCTCCTATCCACCCTTTGTGCATACATATAAAGGCACATTTTTGTACAGGAGGCACAAAACACAAAAAAAACAAAACAGATATGCAATCTATAAAAACATCGTATTTCCTCACAAAAAAACTTTCTGCTTAAAATTAGCAGCTTCTATACACATAACACCAAACCCCTGACTGTTTCTGTAACTCATGTCAATCTAATGTGTGTATCCCTGAATTTGTGTTAAAAAAAATATGTTTTAGCCCCATTAATGAGACTATGTCTATGTCTTTTCCTATCTATACAAGAGCAGAGAGAGAGGGAGAGGGAGAGGGAGAGGTACTAGCATAGATGTAAAGAATGAGAAATAAGAAAGCAATGAATAATAGGAATACAAAGCTTTGAATACAAGGGTTTGAAAACAAACATACATGCAGAAAGGGAGATTTTACAGCAAAAATGACAGCTGGATTGGACTCTATGGGAAAATGGCTGAATTCATTCCACTAATTCCCTTAGCTATTTGCTAAACTATGACCCCTGCCCATACTTGACTAGGGGGTCTTACGTCAACCGTGCAATCCAGTGTCGTCCATCATTTTTTCATTAAGAACTTGGTATCACATTAACTACATACCTTTTCAACGGACTTTCTGACTTATGACAGAGAAATATAGAAATTAACTCTTGATGACTCATCTGAGATACATAAAACGATATTTTGGAGAAAAGTATGTACATACTTCATTTGAGGATAATGATTCTCAGCCAAACAAATTATCATGAGTCACTGCAGCCTAAAACAAAGAGTGTTCCAATGGTCTATTGTTAATTTGTCTTTCAAGAGTCATTTTTTTATTTTTCTCTATCCCATCCCCTTAAGCAATAAGTCTATATTTCTTTTGTGTACCTTTTATCTGTGAGAAGAAAAACAAGATAGTTATCTTGAAACAGCAGACAAAACAAACATTTCCATTCTTTTCCATCGGCCAGCGATCAGCAAAGCAAGCATGTGACAACATAAAACAAACAAGCATAATCAACAACGATTACATTTTAAATCAGTTTTTTTCTAAAACTGCACACTAATACTTACCACAGTTTTAACCTTTACCTTGCCTGGTTGTAGGACTACAGATATAACCTGATCTTTTTTAGTTGACTATGGTTCTCCCTCAAATGTTTACTGTTGTGAGGTGTGCAGATGCCTGTTGGTAAACCTCTGTGGGTGTCTATGTAATTCCCCCTTAGGTGGCCCAAGTCTATTTGTTTCTGCTCTTGTCATTGTACAGCCCCTTGCTTGATGTCCTATTTTATGGCATCTAAAACACTTCCTCAACTCATGTCGTTTCTGTTCCTTAAACCAGGTGTCATTATACTGTGGTCTTGTGTGCAGTCCCTCTGGTGCTGGGTTACTTACCATCATTAGCCTATCACTCTGTGCTTTTTCCTCTTTACATATATTTTTATCATGTCCTATAACTGACTCCCTGAGAACACTTACAGTAATTCCTCTCCAGTGTGGTAATGAAGTTTGCACCCTTCTTTTCAAGTTTTCCCTGAGGCCATCCATTAAAACTTTCACAGCAACCTCTCTGTAGTATACATTATCTTTTATGTCTGATACCCCAGTATATTTGACCATTGCTATTAGAGCCCTGCAAAAATAGTCTGTTGCTTTTTCACTGTCCTTTTGTTTGATAGTAAAAATTTTACTCCAGTCCACTATCACTGGAAAATATATAGCCAACTGTGTGATTATATGTCTAATATTGTCCTGATTATCATCCTCGGTTAAGGATTCATCCTCCTCCAACATACAATCCTTAATGAATTTTTGTATATCAATATCGAGAGGAAGACAGGCTCTAAGCACCATTCGCCACTCTTTATTAGTAGGCTCATGTGCATTACCTAAATGTCTAATACATTTCTGACTCTTGGCCAAATCTTTTCTAGGATCAGGTAAATCAGACATAATTGAAAACATTTCAAACCTAGTCCATGAATCATGTGTTACTACATATTTTGAGGGAACTTCACCATCCTTGTTCACCTTCCCATTGGGAACTGCTGTTGTGCGAACAGGATGTAAGCCTATCAAATCACTATGTTCTGAAATAGTTGCTGAAATTGCTGCTGCAGTATAATGAATGTCTCCCCCTGTGATAACCTTTACAGTATTCTCACCACTTTCAGCTGTTGCCCCTGCTGATGGGATTGTTCCTTTTCTTTGTCCTAAAACTTTACTTTTAACATTACTTAAAACAACATACAAGTTACTAGTTACAGTTTTCACATTTTTGGTATTGGCTGTATTTTCCGCCCCGACCGAATTTGTCAGGGGCGTGCTTGCGCTCAGTTCTCCATGCTTTGCAACGCATACTTCCGGAACACTCATTTCCGGTACGCTGATTTCTGCTGTGCGCGCACTTTTCGCCATACTTACTCCCGCTGTGCATTCGCTGCTCTGCCACATGTTACCTTCCATTTGCCACGACTTTAAACAATCATCATGTTTATTTCTCCCGTGCGTATTTTACAATCGACCAATAAAACAACATCAACCAATATATTTTCATTCATCCAATTATACGACTTTGACAACCCGCACATGCCACATTACAGCTCTGCTTGAACCACCTAAATCTAAAACTGTGGAGATGTGACCCGAGGATCGCGCAGCTGTGCCCATGAAGAGGGCGAAGATGATCGTGGCTGCTGTGCCCATGAAGAGGGCGAAGATGGTCCTGGCTGCTGTGCCCATGAAGAGGGTGAAGCATGGTGGCGTAGTGGTTAGCACTTCTGCCTCACAGCACTGGGGTCATGAGTTCAATTCCTGACCATGGCCTTATCTGTGAGGAGTTTGTATGTTCTCCCCGTTTTTGCGTGGGTTTCCTCCGGGTGCTCCGGTTTCCTCCCACACTCCAAAAAAAACATACTGGTAGGTTAATTGGCTGCTAACAAATTGACCCTAGTCTGTGTGTGCCTCTCTCTGTCTGTCTGTCTGTCTGTGTGTGTGTGTATGTTAGGGAATTTAGACTGTAAGCTCCAATGGGGCAGGGACTGATGTGAGTGAGTTCTCTGTACAGCGCTGCGGAATAAGTGGCGCTATATAAATAAATGATGATGATGAAGAAAGAAGCAAAGAAAATCTACTCACCGATCCAGCGTTCCAGGGGTGAGTATTTCTTCCTTCCTGCAGGGGTTGACAGCGGAGGGAGGATGAGCCAATCAGGACTCGCCTTCCTCAGCTGGCCAATCGGCGGCCGGATGAGTTAGCCAATCACGGCTCACCTCCAGCCGTTCAAAAGATTGGCGTCGCGGCGAGCCAATGAGCACCCGAGATGGCGCCCAGTGATGACGTTGCGCCAGTGGTTATATAAGCCGACGGGCGGCGCCATTACTTCAGAAGTTCGCCGGCGGAGTGAGAAGAGGACGTAGTGGGACGTCCGGAGCGGAAGAAGAAGATGCCGGAAGTGGCAGGTTGCCCTTGTTAAGGCAAGGAGCTACCCTGCCAGTGACAATCACTGCCCTAGACGTCGGCGGGGAACCCATGTAACGGATGAGAGCGCCCCCACCCAGAGAGCTGCGGGAGACATTGCGCTGAAGTGGAGAAGAGGTGCCACCGACTGGAGAGTCTGGAAGACCCAGAGAAAGAAGACTGCAGGGCAAGTCGCAGAGCAGGTAATTATACTCAACTTAGGTCGGGCACAAGGCCCGTGGCACAGTCGGGTGCTAGGCCCATGGCTACCAGTTCGGGGCACAAGGCCCAGGATAAACTGGAAGTTAGGAAGTTAGTGGGCTCAAAGCACAAAAGTGCAAAAAGGGCACAAGGCACAAGTTAGTGTCCTGGATGCCATAGTCAGGTAAGGCCACAGGGCTAGTACCCCTAAGTAGGGGCTTAAAGCCCATAGGTAAAAGGGCACAAGGCCCTGTAGTTAGCTGGGCAGAGAGGCCCATGGTGTAGGGCATAAGGTCCTGGATGTAGCTGACGTCAGAGCGCTGAGTAGAGTAAGGCGTGGTCCCATGTGTGGTGTGTACTAAGGTGTGCACTAAGGTGTGTGTACTACGCGACAGCTTCCAAGTACAGAAGCGTACAGAAGCAGGGTATTATTCCACCTGTGCAGCTAATATTGCATTGTGCTTTGTATTTTGGTGTGCTGTGTGTATTTATTTAGAGGTGCAAGATGTCAGGCCCCCATTAAAGGTAGACTCTTGTTACTTGCTGTTTTCCTGCAATAACCTGTACTGTAGGGACAAGGTGTAGTTAAGAGCATACACAGTAGGGAAAAAACACACAGTAGTTTTCCCGTCCCGTAGGTCCCTGGGGTTACGCTGGTTTCCAGAGGTGGTGATTGAGTATCTCACTGGCAGTGCGGCACAGCTCATTTGAGTTCCAGGGGCGTCCCGTGGTTCTATTTGAGTGTTCCAGGACTGGGACAGGTGTCCCGCTTGAGTGAAGGCAGTCGTTTCAAGTTCCGGCATTGACGACTGGCGGTTCCGTGTGGCAGTTGTCACTCCGGTAGTATGCTGTTCTAGTGAGCCTATTTCCGTAGGTGACCCCATAGCGAGAAGACAGTCTTCTCGGTACGACCTGGGTGAGGGTTTTAGGAACAGACCGGCTGGTGTTCCCCTTAAAGTAGAGGGAGGAGGTTCAGGTAGTACACTACACCCAGTTTTAGTTAAGTTATAGTTCCCGGCCATTAGTTAGTTGTTAGGGTCAGGTCGCCTGTTGTGGTTAGTGCAGTTCTGTGGGTGTACATACTAGCCTCACTGGTAGAGTAGAGGGAGGCTGTGTGTTTTTTGTCATCCACATGTCGGGAAGGAGCAGGGGAGCAGGGACCGGAAGTTGGAGTGCCCGGTTAGCAGAACGCTCTATTCCTTCTTTCGGTTAGGCCCTCACCAGGAGGTGAGTGAGGTGCTTGAGGCGGGACTGTTCCTGGTCTCAAGTGCTTGCAGTCCCGCGCCCTTGGCAAGAACAAGGTGCCGGCAAGCAAGGTTGACGTGAGTGTCTTCGCTCATTGCCGTGGTCTCGGATAGCCCTTTCCTGGTAGGCACGGCCGTAATTTCTGTTTCTTCCTCAGAGGGAAGTGTTTGGAGGTAACAGAGGTTCGGTTGCTGGTCCACTGGGATAGGACAGCGGCTGGGGTGCATCGAAAGTGGACGGGAGGTGACCATCGTTTGTAAGGTAAGTTTATCTGTGTGCGTCTGTCCTGTTCCCCGCAGGCGTTACAAAACTATGCACAGCAAACGGGAGCAAACTAAAGCAGATTCTTTGTCTATTTTGGTCACCTTCACTGCAAGTTCTCACCATGTAAAGTAATCAAACGACTGAAACTGCACATTGCACTGTTCTTTACCAATGGTGTTGTTTACTCACAAACCCATTGGGTAAGAAAAATGTTGGATGAGCCTACTTCTGTATTGTTTGTTTGAGATACATGTTGGCATCAGTAGCTGATGGGGAGTTCTGGTGCTGTATTGTCATTTGGAGGCTTCTGGGGTACCTCTTGGTAAGTTAGCTCTCAATTTAAAAACACTTATATGTATGACCCAAATATATGGGACTCTCACTGTTTAGAGTTAAGACCACCATATTAGCAAAAGCGCCATGGAGAGGCGGGTGGCTTTCCATACTTTGGCAAATGTGTGCAACTGAGACTTTTGCATTTCTATGTACAAATAGAAATGGTAGCTCCTTCGCTGGCTATAGCAGTGGGCTGGGGATTTTTTCTGTGTTTGTTCCTTTCAGCATAACCCCACCCTTTCAAGCACCTGCTATGAACCTATAATTTGATTGAGCAACTTCCACTTCTGTATTGTGAGCCTAGTAAATCCCTGTTTCTGCTCTTTTGTGGTACCATCCCTGCCCCTGTACTATTACCTGTAGGTTGATGGGCGAGATTGCTTCACTTGGGTTTCTCAGGGCTGGTGCCTTTACCATCTGGTACACTCCTTGCATTTATAAATCAACCCTTTAATGTGTGACCTTCACCATGTTAAGTGCAAGAGTGCCTAAACCTGTTGTTAGGAAATCACAAGAATTATGAGGTGTAGTAAAAACATAGTCAAAAGACAATGCAGGGATATAACATGGCCCTGAAGTAGTGCTGGTGCATCTCTCACAGTCCATAATGCTATGTAGGAATATAGCACAGTCTCTGAGGCAATGCAGAAATTTAACACAGTCTCTAAGGCAATGCAAAAATGTAACAGTCCTTAGGCAATGCTGGTACAGATTTTCACAGTCTTCAAGGCAATGCAGGAATATAAAATATATATATATATATATATTGTAACAAAAGGAGGCATTTAGCTGGCAATATGCAGAGAAAGCAGGGAAGTAGAGTAAAACATTGGCACAGTTATGTACCTAGGTGGAGATTAAACCAGGTAAAAACATATGTGTAGTAAAAGTTGGTTTACTTACAAGATGTAAAAAGCTGCTTCCTCTCAGCAAACAGACAGGGTGTATCTGAAAGTCTAAACAGAGCCAGGGATGGGCGTGTCCTTTTTAAAGAGAAGGTGGGTTTGTCACCTGTCCATCAAGCAAGGCCTGTGGGAGGAGTGTCAGGTATAAAACCCTGCTTGTTTTATTGTTCAGGGAGATCAACGCTGGGAGCTGGCTGATCTTGACAGAGAGCTGGACTATGTATAGTAAGCATTTAGGGTCTCCATAATTGCTGTGGAAGTATACGGTGTCAAACAATTATTACCATCCTGACAATAAAGAACCATAAAAAGGATGAAGTTGTACGCGTGTGCTTCACCAGTAGCGGGCTCTTGCCACAAGTGGTGTCAGGAGTGGGATACTCCGGGAAGCAAGTTTCCGCTACCCAACTCACGCAGACGTCAACATGGAGGAAGTACTGAGCACCCTCGTGAATGTGGCCGCTGCGCAGCACCAGCAGCAAGCTCAGATGCTACAAGTCGCCGAGGCACAGGTGGAAAACACAAGGCTCTTAAGAGAAGAGTTAAGCCAGGTGAGACATGACAGAAATGAACCACCTGTTCCTGTTCTCCTGAAAATGTCACCAGGTGATGACATAGAAGCATATCTGGTGTCCTTTGAGAGACTTGCAAAAAGGGCAAAATGGCCTCCTAAAGATTGGGCTGAGAGACTGGCGCCATTTCTGACTGGTGAAGCTCAGCGAGCTTGTATGGATCTAAATGAGGAACGGGCCTCTGATTATTCGTGCCTAAAGTCTGAGATATTGGCTCGCATTGGAGTTTCCGGGCCAGGCCGAGCCCAGCGCTATCACCAATGGCGCTATGATAAAGAAAAAACGGTCAGAGTGCAAGTGGCTGAGCTTTCTAAAATTTTAAAGAAATGGCTGCAGCCTGAGGAGAATTCGCCTTCTCGGATTATTGAAGTTCTGGCGATAGATCACTGCATCCGGGGGCTGAACCGCGATTTGCAAAGGTGGGTTCTACAATCAGACCCACAAACTTATGAAGAGCTTGCCACCGTGGTAGAAAGGTTTTGTGCGCTACAGCAAATGACTAAAGAACCTGCATTTGTGCCAAAGCCGCTGCCACGTCAAAAGTCAGGTTTGACAATCCTTGCCACAGGGCCCAATGGCAAAACTGCCACGGACAGAGGGCCAGGTGCAAAGCTGTCTAATCTGAAGTGTTTTGAATGTGGTGAGCCAGGCCACTTTAAAGCAGAGTGTCCTAAACTACAGGAACCCATGGACTGTTCTGTGGCACATATTGGGCCTGCATTTCCAAGCTGTTTTACCATGAGTCCCACATCAGGAAGTCCTTGTTTGTTCCGGGTGACTGGGCTAATCAACTAAAACCTTGTTCTGGCCTTGGTTGACTCAGGGAGTGAACTCTCATTGGTTTCTAGCTCTGCCTTACCCGAAACCATAACTTCTCGGTTGCCCAAAGTGAAGGTTCTTTGCGTACATGGCACCACAGAGGAGTATGAAAGAACAATACTACCAGTCACACTCAAAGACAAAACTGTTATGGTGGTAGCTGCCATAGCACCTAAACTTCCATATCCACTCATTTTGGGGCGATGTTTAATGATGTCCTCGGTGAGCGGATTTGGCCGGACATGCCGGCAACTGATGCAACGGTCGGAAGCCCGGTCTTAAAGGAACCGCCTAAGAATCCACAGCATCTGGAAATCGATCTTTTGGAACTGCCAAACCGGAATGCCATCCTTGGAGTCACAGCAGGAGTTCCACAAAAGCATCCACCTGGGGGGAAACATGGACAGTCCAAACTATCATTGGTCAGTGATGTCGCAGATGAGCCCATCCCGCCTGTCAGTGAGGATACAGACTGGTCCGCAATTCCAATTTTGTTTCCTTTGCAGGACTGTGCTCGAGACCAACTTAATGATGCCACTTTGGAACATGCCTTTAAAAGTGTGACTGAGGTAAATGGGGTAGCGAAAGCCGTTCAGCCTGCAGAAGGTATACCATATTTTATTGTTAAAAATAATTTCTTGTATAGAGTTGCTACTGTACAGGGGGATAAAGTAGAACAATTAATGGTTCCTCAGGTCCATGTACCCCTAGTGTTAAAACCAGCACATACACATGTCTGTGGGGGACACCTAGGGGAGGATAAAACATGGGAATAAGTATTGCCGGTCCTGTCCCATTTGTCAGAGAACCTGTCCCAAACCCATGTACAGGGCACCTCTCATTCCAATTCCAATAGTACAAGTTCCCTTTGAACGGATAGCTATGGACCTTGTGGGGCCACTGGAAAAATCAGCACGTGGGCACCAATATATACTAGTGGTGCTTGACTATGCAACCAGGTATCCAGAGGCAATTCCCCTGTGAAACATAAAGTCCAGCACCATAGCTAAAGAACTTGTATTGATGTTTACACGCTTGGGAATACCCAAAGAAATTCTCACAGACCAGGGTACTCCATTCATGTCTAAACTGATGAAGGACATGTGCCAGTTGCTAGGGTTTACTGCGCTTCACACCTCTGTATACCATCCATAAACAGATGGCTTGGTGGAACACTTTAACCGCACATTAAAGCACAGGCTCAGGAAAGCAGTGGCTCAAGAGAAAAAAGATTGGGACACTCTTATTCCCTATTTGATGTTTGCCATCCGTGAGGTACCTCAAGCTTCAACAGGGTTTAGTCCATTTGAGTTATTGTTTCGGAGACAGCCCAGGGGTATCTTAGATATGTTAAAAGAAGGCTGGGAGCAGCAAGGTCCCAGGGAGCCAAATCTGGTAAAACTTGTGTCCCAAATGTATGAGAGGCTAGGAAAGATAGGGCCCATTGTGCGGCAACATGTAAAAGAGGCTCAGGAACGACAGAAGAAAATTTATGACAAAAGTGCTGTTGTTTGATCTTCCAAACCTGGGGACAAGGTCCTAGTCCTGGTTCCTACCCAGGAAAGCAAACTTTTCGCCCATTGGCAGGGTCCATATGAAGTTCTAGAAGCTGTCGGTCCTGTCATTTACAGAGTCCGCCAGTTAGGTAGGAGAAGGGAGGAGCAAATATATCATGTGAACCTCCTTAAACCCTGGCATGATGAGGAAACCTCTCCTCAGGTAGTGAGTACTGCCATTGAAAAGTCTGAAGTGCCCATAGAGCCAGCCTTGTCCATTCAGCAGAGACAACAGACTGAAGAAATGATTCGCCGGACCAGGGATGTCTTCTCTTCCATTCCTGGGCGTACTACCTTAATCGAACACGACATTGTCACTGCGCCAGGAGTCATTGTAAAGCAGAAGCCATATCGTATTCCAGAAGCCAGACGGGTGGACGTGAGAATGGAGGTCGAGAAGATGCTCCAGTTAGATTTGATTGAAGAGTCCACTAGTGAATGGAATAGTCCCATTGTGCTTGTCCCGAAACCCAATGGGACAATTAGGTTCTGCAATGACTTTAGGCGCCTAAACAGTATGTCGCAGTTTGATGCCTATCCGATGCCACGTGTGGATGAACTAGTGGAAAATCTTGCTGGTAGCAATTATTTGACAACCCTTGATCTAACAAAGGGTTATTGGCAAGTTCCCCTGACTTCCACGGCCAAGCCAAAGACTGCATTTTCCACCCCTGATGGTCTCTATCAATATAAAGTCCTACACTTTGGGTTGCATGGGGCACCTGCCACCTTCCAAAGGGCCATGAATAAATTGCTACGACCTCACACAGCTTATGCAGCCGCTTACTTGGACGACATAGTGATTTATACCCCAGACTGGGGATCACATTTAGCCAAAGTTGAGGCGGTCTTAGCTTCATTAAGGTCAGCAGGGTTAACAGCTAACCCAGAGAAATGTGCCATAGCCATGAGAGAAGCCAAATATTTGGGGTACATTGTTGGTCGAGGGCATGTAAAACCCCAGCTAGACAAAGTGGAGGCAGTCAAAATTGGGCAAGACCAGAAAAAAAGTCGCAGTTAAGAACCTTTCTAGGCTTAGTAGGTTACTACAGGCGATTGTAAGCCACTTCGCCACTAGAGCTGCTCCACTTACGGACATGTTAAAAAAAAGTTGTCCAGATAGATTAACCTGGTCTGACTCTGCAGAAACCGCCTGGTCTGATCTTCGGTTAGCTCTTTGTTCCTCTCCAGTTCTACAAGCACCGGATTTTACCCGGAGGTTCTTCCTCCAAACTGATGCTTCTGGTGTTGGCTTAGGTGCAGTCTTGTCACAGGAGAACAATGGAGTAGAAAATCCTGTCCTGTACCTAAGTCGTAAGTTGCTTCCAAGGGAACAAAAATATGCCACCGTGGAGAAAGAATGTCTCGCCATAAAATGGGCTACAGAAGCTCTGCGCTATTATCTTCTAGGCAGAGAGTTCACCCTAATAACAGACCATGCACTATTAAGATGGATGCAGAACAACTGGGAGGTAAATGCCAAGGTAACCCGCTGGTTCTTGGCACTACAACCTTTCAAGTTCTCAGTAGAACATAGACCTTGGATTCTACACAAAAATTCTGATGCGTTGTCACGGAAATATGCGTTCCTCGCGAAGTCCGCGTCCCCCTACTTGGAGATGCTAGGGGGAGGGATATGTAACAAAAGGAGGCATTTAGCTAGCAATATGCAGAGAAAGCAAGGAAGTAGAGTAAAACATTGGCACAGTTATGTACCTAGGTGGAGATTAAACCAGGTAAAAACATATGTGTAGTAAAAGTTGGTTTACTTACAAGGTTTAAAAAGCTGCTTCCTCTCAGCAAACAGACAGGGTGTATCTGAAAGTCTAAACAGATCCAGGGATGGGCGTGTCCTTTTTAAAGAGAAGGTGGGTGTGTCACCTGTCCATCAAGCTAGGCCTGTGGGAAGAGTGTCAGGTATAAAACCCTGCTTGTTTTATTGTTCAGGGAGATCAACGCTGGGCTAGCTGGCTGATCTTGACAGAGAGCTGGACTATGTATAGTAAGCGTTCAGGGTCTCCATAATTGCTGTGCAAGTATACAGTGTCAAACAATTATTACCATCCTGACAATAAAGAACCATAAAAAGAAAGAAGTTGTACGCGTGTGTTTCACCAGTAGCGGGCTCTTGCCACAATATATATATATATATATATATATATATAGTCCAGCAAACATTTCAAAGCCTGACAAATCAAGCAATTAATAATTATAGCAGTCCATGCCTGGGGTTACTGTGTAGAGTGATATGAATAGCGTGCAGATGCAAAGCTCAATATTAGGAGTCAGAATACAAATGAAAGCAGAGTCAGGAACCAGCAGACTATAAGATTCAAAACTAGGTATCAGGAACTAGGAGACAGATATGATTTGCTCGGAAATTTCTAATGGAATGTTACTTTAGTTTCTCTCCATAGAGGTCTTGAGAAAGGGTACACAACCTCTCTACAGGTTACTAGCCCCTTCAATGAACAAAATATTGTACTTAGTTCTGAACATTTTTTGGATCTAATATTTTCTTCACAGTATACTCAGGAGATCCATTAACAAGGACCAGTTAGGGTTCAATAAGTCAGTTTCAGTGTTAGAAATCTTAAGGGTTCTGGGTAAAGCCCACTGTACAGCAACTTAGCTACTGTAATTCTCTTGATAATCTTATATGGATCAATAAACCTGGGTTCAAATTTAGCAACATTTTGTCAAATACAGATGTTTTTTGTTGAAAGCCAAACTAGGTCCCCAATGCAGAATTTAAATGGTCTGTGATAATTGACAAAAAGCTTTTCGGCTTTGACAGCAAATGTCACACACCAGGCCACTATCACTTACCAGGCCACTATCACTTACCACTCCTCTGTTATTCTAAGCTGTCCCTGCAGTCCTCAGGCTCTGCTGGTTTCAAATCTCTCTGCAATATGCTGTCCAGTCTGTCTCCACTCCAGAGAGCACTCCAGAATCAGTGTATGGGCGCTGCCATTTTGGATTCGGTCACATGATTCCTCTCAGCCAATCAGGGGATAGCAGTCTCCACTCCAGGTTTCCCTCCAAAACCAGTCCCTGGGGGCTGCCATCTTGGATCTAGTCACCTAAACTATCTCAGCAACTCAGATTGCTGCTTCAGCACAGCTGACAGCAGTCTCCAAGCAGGAAACAACAACTAGAATAAAAGGACTTCCTGAATTCTTTACCTGTTGCCAGGGCAACGTTGTATTTTCAAACACCAACCTGGTTCCCAGCAGCATGCAGTCTTTTCTATTGTTCCAGTTCAGACAATGCAATCTGCATTCCGGCTCCAATTTCGTTCCAGCATTCTGGTTCCATCATTTTGGTTCCAGTCTGGTCCAGCAGTCCAATTCCTGCTTGCTCTCCTCTGCAAGCCTATCACCACCTATACCCATCATTTCCTTTACATGCAAAGAAACATAATCTGGCCACCCTGCTTTGTGTATGTAGTCACCAGTCTAACTCCAGAGACACAACCCAGTCTGGGTACAGACAGATCCTCAGGTGTGACAGCAACTAGGGAAAAGTCCCTAGGGCATACCCCTCCAGACCAGTTTAAGAGTTCTGCCAGCATCATGAACCTCAGAAGAGACTGCATTATCAGGAGTAGAAAAAGAATCTGCTTACTGTCTATATTCCCCTATATTGACAGTACTGTTGAGTCCCAATAGAAACTCTGATCTAGTTTCTGTGGGTTGTCCTAACAGTGGATGCCCCATTCTTTGGACACATTGGGGTGGATGTCCTGTTCTTTGGACTCCAGACACTGGATGTCCGGTTCTTTGGACTCCAGACACTGGATGTCCGGTTCTTTGGACTCCAGACACTGGATGTCCGTTCCTTGGACTCCAGACACTGGATGTCCGGATCTTTGGACTTCAGACACTGGATGTCTGGTTCTTTGAACTTCAGACACTGGATGTCCGGTTCTTAGGACTCCAGAAAATTGATGCCCGATTCTTTGGACTCCAGACACTGGATGCCCCTGTGCAGAATAGCCTGACAGTATCTGGGACGAAGGTCTGCCAAATTCATCTAACTTCTTGACTAAGTTCTGGGGATGGTGTTGGTGTATCACACATGCACTCAAAATTCACTCATCTTTCAGAAATCTAATTACCAATACAATTACAGTAAACAAATTGAGTTAGTAATTACCAGAGCCGTAACTAGGGTGGTGCATGTGGTGCCGTCGCCCAGGGCGCAAGCCCGAGGGGCCGCAGCAGCCACCCCGCTACCTTCCCCTCTGTGGCACATAGTAAAAAAAATAAAAAAAAATTGTGGCCCCTCCTCCGACTCGCGGCACCCCCCCCCCCCGCACGAGTCGGGGGGTCCGGTGTAGAGAGAGAAAGGAGGGGGTAGGTGGTGATCAAAGGATCACATCCTATTGCTGACTGGGAGAGAGCTACTCGTCCATCTGTGATGACATCACCGCAGTTGCATATCTAATGTGACAGCGCAGGGAGGATGGCTCCTCTGACTTCCTGACTGACTCATATGAAGAAGATGTGCAGTACATAGCAGGTATTTTAACACTCAGAATCACATAGTCACTAGCACCATATGAACACTATAAATGCAGATTATATACAAACCTCTAGTTCCTCTCTGAATATCCAGTGTCAGCCTAAGTAATCACTTGATAAGTGAAGAAAAAAAAACTCCAATATTGTCCCTACACAAACTGTTGCAGATACAGACTTTTATGCTCTCTCTACCTGAATAAAATAATTGTTAGTACTGTACTTCAACATATAGTTGGTGAGTAAACACATTGGGCGCACTCATAAAGGGGCAGACACACAGGGCGCACTCATATAGGAGAAGACACACAGGGCCGCACTCATACAGGGCAGACACAAAGGGTCGCACTCATACAGGGGCAGACACAAAGGGTCGCACTCATACAGGGGCAGACACACAGGGCCGCACTCATCCAGGGGCAGACACAGGGCGCGCACTCATACAGGGGCAGACACACAGGGCGGCACTCATCCAGGGGCAGACACAAAGGGCCGCACTCATCCAGGGGTAACCACACAGGGCCGCACTCATATAGGGGCAGACACACAGGGCTGCACTCATCCAGGGGCAGACACACAGGGACACACTTATACAGGGGCAGACACACAGGGCCGCACTCATCCAGGGGCAGACACACAGGGCGCGCACTCATTCAGGGGCAGACACATAGGGCGTGCACTCATTCAGGGGCAGACACACAGGGCCGCACTCATCCAGGGCCAGACACACAGGGTGCACTCATACAGGGCAGACACACAGGGCCGCACTCATCCAGGGGCAGACACACAGGGCCGCACTCATCCAGGGGCAGACACACAGGGCCGCACTCATACAGGGGCAGGCACACAGGGCCGCACTCATACAGGGGCAGGCACACAGGGCCGCACTCATACAGGGGCAGGCACACAGGGCCGCACTCATACAGGGGCAGGCACACAGGGCCTCACTCATACAGGGGCAGACACACAGGGCACACTCATACAGGGCAGACACACAGTGCCGCACTTTATATAGTGTCATTAAGATGCTCTCTGTATTACAGACACACGAATGCTCTCTGAATTGTATGGCTGACACAAGAATGCTCTCTCTATTGCATGGCGTTTGCTAGGATACTCTTTGCATTGTATTATGGTCACTAGAATTCACTTTTGTATTGTATGGCAGTCACTAGGATGCTGTTTATATTGTATGGCGGTCACTAGGATGCTTTCTGTATTGTATGATGGTCACTAGGATGCTCTTTGTATTGTATGGCAGTCACTAGGATGTTCTTTGTATTGTATGGCGGTCCCTAGGATGCTGTTTATTTTGTATGGCAGTTCCTAGGATGCTGTTTATTTTGTATGGCGGTCACTAGGAGGCTGTTTATATTGTATTTGCATCACTAATACTGGCTAAATTATCATGCAGAACAGTATAAACCTTGAAATTCAATATGTATGATGCATCCATGGGAGTATTTTAATTTAATTTGAAAAATAAAAAAATTTTGTGTGGTTTTTATCTTTGAAATCCCAAACCCCAAGAAGAGGGGATTGGGAGGAATGAAGGACATTGGGAGGTTGGAACCTCTTCTTCGGGGTTAAGGCACACACACCAGCATGGTTTCGACATGCTACAGTTTTGCATACAGGTATGCAGAAGCAGTGTAATTTACCTTTTTATTTTTTTAATTTATATTGTTAGGGAGACTTTTTGATCCGGTGGAAGACCCAACTATTATTACATTAATGCTAACCCTGGGAACTTCCTGCTGCTGGATTAAGCTGCTCCACTTACATAACTAATGTGTATACACCACCCACTGGTGTGCTGACTCTGTCTACTTGTGTTTGCTTCGCCTACATGTGCAATGCTTTGCCTACTTGTGTGTTAGCTCCGTCAACTGTGATAGACGGACTCTGCTTACCATAGCGTATTGCATTTGCCTTGTATAAAAAACAATGTGGCTCGAGCTAATGGAGTGCTAACTCTGCCTACAATTTACCCTGCCTACCATTTATTTGTCCCGCCTACATGAGGCCACTTTCAGAATTTTCCAGGGCCACTTTAAGTTCCCAATTTGCCCCTGGTATGTGTGTGTGAGGGTATTATGTGTGTGTGAGGGGCCACTGTGTGTGTGTGTGTGTATTATGTGTGTGTATTATGTGTGTGTGAGGGGCCACTGTGTGTATTATGTGTGTGTGAGGGGCCACTTGTTACGAGCTGCGGCTCCCCGACGGGCATCCGCGGCTCACTTCCGGTTCTCCCAGACGCCCCAGCCGTCTCCATGACGACCGGGACATCATTTCTGCTCTCCACATTTGCACACTGTGATGATGTAATTGGGAGGAGTCGTTGCCCACGGCTCCTATTGGTTCCTCTCACTATTTAAGGCAGCGAGGACAGTGCCTCACTGCCAGTTATAGCTCCCAGTGTAGCTAGGCTCCTGTTCCTTGTTTCCCTGCTCCTGTGCTGTATTCTAGTTTGGATTTCCCGTGTATGACCCCTGGCTTGTTTCTGGACCTTGTTGTATTGCCTGTGACCCCTGACCTCGGCTCGTTATCTGGTATCGCTGTCTGCTGCCGGCCCTTGACCTTTGCTTGGATCTCACGCTGCTGTGTACTACTTCACGCTACCCCTGGGTTCTCCCCAGTCAGTGCACATTTTACGACCCTCCGTTCATTTGCAGCCAAGTCTGTCCCCACTACTAGGGGCTCCAGCGAACACCAGACTTCGGAGCAGACTCCGGGTTTTGTCGTGCTGACTGGAGGGGTTCCTAACACCACTGTGTGTGTGTGTGTGTGTGTGTATTATGTGTGTGTGAGGGGCCACTGTGTGTTTGTGTATGATGTGTATGTGAGGGACCACTGTGTGTGTGTGTATTATGTGTGTGTGTGTGAGGGGCCACTGTGTGTGTGTGAGGGGCCACTGTGTGTGTGTATTATGTGTGTGTGAGGGGCCACTGTGTGTGTGTATTATGTGTGTGAGGGGCCACTGTGTGTGTGTGTGTGTATTATGTGTGTGTGAGGGGCCACTGTGTGTGTGAGGGGCCACAGTGTGTGTATTATGTGTGTGTGAGGGGCCACTGTGTGTGTGTGTGTGTATTATGTGTGTGTGAGGGGCCACTGTGTGTGTGTGTGTGTGTGTATTATGTGTGTGTGAGGGGCCACTGTGTGTGTGTATTATGTGTGTGTGAGGGGCCACTGTGTGTGTGTGTGTGTATTATGTGTGTGTGAGGGGCCACTGTGTGTGTATTATGTGTGTGTGAGGGGCCACTGTGTGTGTGTGTGTGTGTGTGTGTATTATGTGTGTGTGAGGGGCCACTGTGTGTGTGTATTATGTGTGTGTGAGGGGCCACTGTGTGTGTGAAGGGGGGGGCAAACCAATATCTTGCCTAGGGCCCCATAAGGTGTAAATCCAGCTCTGATAGATATATATATATATCATGCATTTGCAAATATGTGTAGCAGAATTCTTTCAGTAAAGTGATAGCCACACCCCCACATTAGGTTGACCACACCCACTTGGCAAATGTCACTCCCACTTCGATGGGGGGCGCCGGTGCCCTGTCTCACCCAGGGCACCGGTAATTACTGTATAAATCTGAGACCTACAGATCTGCGTGCCTGATACCTTAGACAGACACGACGAAGCTCTAAACTAGAGTTGGTTTTGTATTCGGTTTTAGATCTGGATTACCTTCGTGTTTTGGTTTTGCAAAACCGCCCTTGCGTGTTTTGGTTTTGGTTTTGTTTTGGTATTTTCGGAAAAAATAAAAAAAATTTGGTCTAAAATAACCTAATTTAGTGCTCCACCAGGTTCTTAGATAAGTGAGGTAATTCTAAAACTAATAGATTATGAAAAAAACAGTTTAATCCCTGGTAGGCTGTCCTTAATTCAAACACTTGTCTGCAAATTATACAGACAAACCTGGTTGTCTACCTACTCCATCTTTGATTACTGGCAATTTAGCCATCGTCTTTGGGTGTATATAACACCCTCCACTTGTAGTTGAATATAAAAAAAAGCAGTCTGCACAGACTGTGGAACTAGAAATTCGAATATACAAACAAATGGACAAAGGCAGTTTGGTATCTGTCTGCATCAGACCCCCACCCCCCCCCCTATCCACTTGTAGTAAAATAGAAAAAAAAGCAGCCTGCATAGACTGTAGAACTAGAAATTCGAATATACAAAGAAATGGACAAAGGCAGTTTGGTATCTGTCTGCATCAGACACCCCCTCCCATCCACTTGTAGTAAAATAGAAAAAAAAGCAGCCTGCATAGACTGTAGAACTAGAAATTCAAATATACAAAGAAATGGACAAAGGCAGTTTGGTATCTGTCTTCATCAGATCCCCTCTCCACTAGGAGTAAAATAGAAAACTATTCAGCCGTTATATAATCTAGAATATAAATAGAAATTGAGAAAGGCAATTTGGTATCTGTCTGCATCATAATCATCAACATCCTCATTAGCCCCCTCGTCACCTCCACAAATCTCCCCCTCATCCTCTTCTATTTCCAAAGTGGCATCCTCAATTTGTGTATCACCGGCTACACTCGGGCTGTTCAGGTACACATCAGCAGAACTGCTGAAAGGGCCCTTCTTTATGGGTACACTAACAGAATGCTCACGATTAGACATACCACTGTTGGATGGACTCTCCACAGGGATTGGTGTCATTTGTGAATCAGAGCAAACATTCTCCTCTAATGCTTTACTGTTATCTTGCAGCTCGGCTTTGACGCGTAACAGTAGTTGTGCACCAATTATAGGCTGGGTAACTTTTTGGAATCTGCCACTAATAGGCAAAGGTGAAGGCCTCATTCTCTCTTTGCCACTGCGTGTGTAGAATGGTATGTTGGCAATTTTTTTTTTATCGGCACTTAACTTTTGCTCAGTAACACTTCTTTTTCGCTTCATCACAGTAAAATTTATTTTTTTGGGGGGTTTTTTGGACTGATTTCGAAACACTTTGTAGTTTGACATCGCCTTGCCCAGATGACGTACTGGGAACACTAACATAAGGACTGGTGACAGAACCTGGTTGCTCATTCTGATCATATGTGGACTGCTTTGAATCCATTCTGAGCCCAAAGCACTGTGGAGTGCTAAAAATTATTTGGTAAGATACTGCTGACAGATAGTAATTTTGACAGCCAGAAATATTTATGCACAATTAGGGGGGACACCCCAAAAGCACTGGGGAGTGCCAAATATTGAAAAGAAAAAAAAACTCTATCATCCTCTCTTCTCTAGCGATTTTTGTTACAATTGGAATAAGAATATTGGATTCTCTGTCCCTGCTCTAATCAGCCTGTGACTACACCCTGCTCTTTCCCTCTGTCAAATGGCGATGGATTGCTGTGGAGGCGTGTATTTATAATCTTGGAGTATCACGAGAACCGAGCCCCGAGATCCGACGACGTCACAATGACGTTCGGCCTTGATTTGGATTCGGAGCGGGCGGGAGAGTACAGAGCTACTCAGCTCGGTACTCGGATACCCAAAGTTCGGGTGGGTTCGGTTCTCGGGGAACCGGACCCACCCATCTCTACTCTAAACAGAGGACCCTGACAAGTAGAAAACTCTACTCACCCGGGTTATAGTCAGAGTCCTGGGCTCAGGTCAGCAGTTTCGGTGTCGACTTCCAATGCTGTTGAATCTAAATCAGATTGTTCACCTGTAAGTGTCAGTTTATCAGTTATGAACTCATCAGCTGGAGAGAATTAAATACACTGCATGGTGTGCGTGTACAATTAGCTCTGCTTTATTAGTTACAAGTTCATAACCATATAGCACAAAATCACGTATTACAGAAAACTACGCCCCAAAAGGTTTTAACCGCTCATGCTTCCTTTAAACAGATCTTGCTACATACTCTCATTTTTACACAGGAATACTCCCCGGGGGGCTGTTTTATCTCCTGTTCTGCCATATTCAAGGTCATGGGCATAGTGCAAACAATGAACTACTCCTACAAACTAGCTGTATCTAATCTGTTTTTAAGCTATAAGAGAACAAAACGACTATCAGGCAACAAAATGGCGTCAGCTTAGCAAAATCACATTTCTCACCTTTGTCTCTGCTTTCTCTTCAAATTCTAAGAAACAACAATAAGAAAAAGATTGTATACATGAACTTAGTTTCATATAAGAGGTGTTTGACATCATCCTGTTTGGGGAAATTGCTTCTTTAACTATCTAACTTCATACCCCCAACTGTCCAAGCCTTGATTTGCTGACCTCAAAAGGGGCAGAATTTCATTCCAAACTGCAATTCTGGATGGATCAGACAGGGCTAATGTTGTCCCAATTTCATATGTATAAATGTTGAAAGATATATAATTTTGTCCGTACTTTATTTGCGACCATTTCCCTCCTCACACCGCTAATTTTGTTTGTTTTGTTTTTAGTTTTTTTTAGACTTATTAAATTATTTTTTGAAGTAGATTTGGAAGCACAAACCATGCTTCCAGGTTCACACGTGCACCTAACTCCCACACATATTTAGTAAGCAGATCAGAGGCCTCCAGAGTGGTAACATTTATAGCTCCAGTTAGCTTTCATCATGATAACTCAACTGTCACTGCTATAAAATAGTAAATTGCTGCGAAAAATAACTTTTTATTGCCTTGCTAAATCATTTTAATAAATAGGTCACAAGACGTTCTCAGCAATACATTAAAGAGAGGTATAAATATAAAACTAAGCACATTTATTTGTACCTCTTGCAGATATGTAAGAGGGTTGAGGAACTAGTTTCGTTTTGTTATTCTTTTCCACTGAGGCTTAAATATGTAATCTAAGTTTCTGTTGTATTTTGCAAGTTTTGGCACAAGGACAATCTAAACAACTACGAAGAAATGAAACTAAATTGGACAAAAAAAATCTGAACTGGAACTGAAACTGAGGACAGTTAGTTTCGTTTTTAGTCACTGAAACTGAGTTAGTATATAAAGCCTCACTTGCCTGTAGAGGCATAATAACGGAACAGAATGAGTGACTAACATCTCTTCAGTGTTTGGTAAGTACAATCTCTCATTTAAACCACGTAAACATAATGCACATTATCACGACTTTTATTTATATCAACTTTTGAAAGACTGATTATTTTGTCAGTCATTTTGACAGTTATGGTAAACAGTACATGCTTATTGAAAACTTAAAACAGTTTTTTTTTCAGGGCAATAAGCTTCCAGTCTATAGGACTTAATACACCTGTGATTGTGACTGTGTTCATGTTGTGTTATGCTCATTGCATGCTTTAATTGATGATGACATTGAAACAGGGATTATTGATTACTGGGGTGGTAATACGTAAGTAGATCGAACACTAACCCTTTCAAAATATCATGCTAGAAGAATACAGCATAGCCCAATTGTATACAGCTTGGGAATTAAAGTACAGTATTATCTCTGGTGTGGGTGAAAACCGGAATTGCCAGACTGCTGGAACGCTAGAATGATTTGGCTCCCTGCAGCGCCCTCTGCTGCTTGTTGTCTTGAGTGAAGTTTGCTGTGTTTTCTCTCCCTATATAGTGCATTCTGTTCTGTTACACAGATATGTTCTCTGTATTATGTGGAACACCTATACCACATATTATATAGTGTGTGCATGTATGTATATGTATATATATATATATATTTTTTTTTTTCTGTATGACATAGCTATATATTCTAGTTATGTGTTCTACCTGCCTGAATGGAGTGCATTAGCCATCCATTCTGGCTGCCAGAATTGGGCTCTCAGTATCTTAGAGAATTATTCCAGGTGCTGGAATGGGGCTCTAAATTCATTGTTCATCCATTTCAGCTGCTAAAATAGGTTTCAGAGTATCTTAGCCATCCATTCCAGGTGCCAAAATGGATGCTTGATTGGTCTCTAAGTACTCTAACCATTCATTCCAGCTGCCTGAATGGAAGGCTGAGTACCTTAACAATCCATTGCGAGTATCAGTTAGTTTTTTTGTTTTTTTGCTTTAATCCAAACTCAACCGTTTGGAACCCGCCCCCCCCCCCCCCCCCCTTAAAAACTCTGTGTTTGCCTCTGGGATATGTGTATTAAAGCCTGATATAAAACTTAGGGGTATATTTAAACAGCAGTTATGATTCTCAGCGCTTTCCTGTCACTTTTTAAAAACAGCAATTTTTATTAAATCAAAACCAATCGGGAGCCGTAGTTTAATAAATATAACTCTTGGGCTCTATTATGAAAATAAACAGTGTAAAACGGAAGCTTTATGAACCTCTGACTAAACATCCTTATTTTTCTTTTCTCTGTTTTAGCTGTAACGCAAACATCACAGAACATTAAAGCAAATATGGGTAAGCTTTTTATATATTTATATCTTTTAGATTTGATTTATGATGGGCAAATTTACAGAAGCATTTAATGCACTCATTATTGTTTTTTTTAAAATATTTTTTTTAAAATAAATTAAGACTTATTTGCAGCATTATTTATGTGGTATCTATGGGGGCCTGGAGTTGCAATGTCGGTCAACTTTCCTCTGAGCATGCGCAAGTGCGGAACATGCGCAGTGAAGGCTCGTTTGGGGCCAATAATTTTTTCAATAAAAATACAAAATATTTTGGATTTTTCTTGTGTAACGATCATGTGCTTGCCCTACCAAGATATTGTGGTTACTTTTATTTATCAACTTTATTTTCTTTTAATAATTGGTTTATAAATACCACCTACCTTTCCCATGCATACCACTCAACTGTCTCGACAGTCCCGATTTAAGAGCTCTGTCCCGTTCCATTCACAGAATTCTAATATGCAGCCTAGTGCTTTACTGCAATAGGCAGCACACTGGGGCATGGTCATACCCACTGCCTTGGACTGAAATGTTCCCCCATGGGGAAAAAAATGGTTTTGTACCGAGGAACATGAAGATGTGGGGCATACACACTCACAATGCAGATGGCAAATCTAAATATGGACGAACCATTTTAAGCGACTGCTTTGTTTTCCATGCTTTCCATGCACAATATTCCATGGCCATGTTTTGTTGTTTTTGTTTTTCTTAAAACTCCACAGAAAAATAAAGTGGGACATTTGTTTTTACAATGTTTGTTACTGTGACAGAATAAAAAAAAATAATATACAATGCTAATTTTTAAAAATACTCTCTGCTCAGATTTTTTCCAAAGAGCTCCCCCGTTTCTGATCCAACTACAGAATATTTTACGAAAATACCCAGATGGAGGACAAATTCTAAAAGTGAGTATCGTCTTATTCTCTTTACTATATAAAGTATCTAAAAAACAAAACAAGGCAGTGTATACTAATGAACACTATAACTTCAATATCTGCATGTGCCTATATTGCAATAAAATCTATTAGAGCTTAATAGTAAACCATGCAACAACATTTCATCAAACAGCAGACAGCATAGGGAACTATAATTAACTTTGGGGTATATTTACTAAACTACGGGTTTCAAAAAGTGTAGATGTTGCCTATAGCAACCAATCAGATTCTAGTTCTCATTTTTTTAGTACATTCTACGAAAAGGCAGCTATAATCTGATTGGTTGCTATAGACAACGTCTCCACATTTTCAAACCCGCAGTTTAGTAAATATACCCCTTTAAGTTAAAAGCTAGGTTCATCTTTGCACAAAACTGGTTAAAAATATACTGTATGTCCCTAATCAAACTTTTTAATATGTTTTGCCCACTTGCCTCTTAACCTCTGCAGCCAAACTCCCAAGCACTGAGCACAATTTTGCTCACTGTGTACTGTTGCAGTAAGTGTATGGACAATTTAAAATGTGTACATTCAGCCTGCCTTCAATCGTCTTGAGTCATAAATTAAGACTATCTCAGCACAGTTGTTACATGTAGAGATGGTCACTGACCCCCGTGTTTTGGATTCGGTTTTGGATCTGGATTACCTTCGTGTTTTGGTTTTGCAAAACCACCCTTGCGTGTTTTGGTTTTGGTTTTGGTTTGGTTTGGTTTTGTTTTGCAATTTGTTAAAAAAATTACATTTATTGGTGCTAAAATAACATAATTTAGGTATTATTTTATAGCTACATTTTTATTAACCTCAGTAACACTAATTTCCAGTCATTTTTTATTCAATTTTGAACACCTCCTATGTAATTATATGATTTTCATACACTTGAAAAGAAAAATTGCTGCAGTTCTTGCCAGTGATAACAAAAAGGCCATTGTCATGCCTAGGCAAAAGACTAAAAATCCACCTCTTAAGTGTGGAATTATTTTTACACAAATCCTGGCAAGAGTTGTCTATCCATTTGTAGCGTTTTTAAAGCCACACTCAGTAGAGGTAGGTACCTTAACCATCTGGGATCCTCATCCATGTTTCGTAATTTTTCAGCGCGTTCTTGGAAAACTGTTGGGAAAATCAGAAACTTTGGTTAAAAAAAATAACAACAAGCAGTCCAGCATAATCTACCTCCCTTCTCTCCTCTACATCCCAGCACCTGCAATCTTCACCCCCCCCCCCCCCCCAACACCTTCATAATCAATATCCCCTGAACCAACAATTGGCAGTTAAACAATCCTCTGCAAGAGGAAGCAAGAATGAAACCTGTCACCCAGTCGCAAACCGGATCACAGACGCCCTGGGTACTATGGTAGTGTTAGATCTGCGTCCAATGTCCACTATTAATACAGTTGGTTTAAGACATTTAATTGAGGTGTTCTGTCCCTGTTAGCAAATGTCATCACTATACCATTTTACTAGAAAAGCTAATTCTCTCCTGTACCAGAAAGTTCCTAAAAATTAAATTATTGGGCGACAAAATGGCATTCTACCCACTGTACACTTAACCACAGATATGTGTACAAGCGGAACTGGGCAAACTAAAGATTATATGACTGTGAAAGCCCACTGGGTTGGTCATTCGCCTTCCCCAGCATGGACAGCAGCAGCATGTACCCAGGTACGTCACATTTTTGAGAAGTAGGCTACTATGTGTATCAGCGGCTTCAGTAAGAGGCATACAGCTGACAAACTGTTCCAAAAACTAAGGGATGTCATTGAAAGATGGCTAATCCTGCTTGGACTCTCCTGAGGATATGTCATTTCTGATTACGACCCCAATATTGGTCAAGCATTACAGCGGGGTTGAATTCCATCACATTTCCTGTTTTGCACACACTATCAACTTGGTGTTACAGAACTTTTTAAAAATGACATGCAGGAGATGCTGTTTGTGTCCAGAAACATTTAGGGTCAATTTCTTGTTTCTGCAACAGCATGTAGGAGAATGCAGCAGCTGCAAGAAGACTAGCATTTTTTGGGGAATATACTTTAGTCCAGCGAAGTAGTTACCTGTGAAGAAAGTGCAGACACGGTTAGCTTGAGTCAAGTGATTGCCTTAATAATACATTTTGAAAAGGTGCTACAGAAAATTATAGTGTGCAATAAAACAAAGTAAATGTGCTAACTATATTTTAATTGTAGATTAAATAATTTTCTTTGCAAGGATCCCAGACTTATCAACATCATGTTGGGACGTCTTCTCCTTCAGTTTCTCTGGCAACTGCTTGTTGTAAAAGAAATTGTTTTCCCAAGACACCCAGTGGTGATGCAGATGAGTCCGCTGAACATTTTGATATTTGCTGTGCTTTAAAAGAATTGCCCAAAAATCGTGACAGCTCTGCCCTAAAATCAACTAGTCATTCCCTTTGGAAGGCCATTATCGGCAATTACATTATACTACACAGACTTCTATGATGGGTGGATGAATTAGTATTGTTTGAGGAAGATTATCACTAAACCCTGCCACCTCTCCAGTTTCGCAGTGAGCTATGGTACAATAAAATGTAACTGCAGATTTAGACCAAGACTGTCAGCCCTATTATTTCTATTTCAGCAATTACAATTGGCAGTGGAGCAATGGAGCTCTTCTCTTCGGGTGTTACCTATATAACGCAGCACAATTTGCCTGCAAATTCTACAGACAAGCCTGCTTGTCTTCCTCTTCATCAATGACTCTTAGCAATTGAGCACTCGTCTTTGGGTGTATATTACACCCAAACATTATTAGTGAAAATTAGGAAAACTACAGATTAATCCCTGATAGGCCCTCCACCATCCTTTGCATGTTAATAGTAGGATTGGTTGGAGTTATGGTCAAGATCACACATTTTTTTGACAAATCCTTCAAACCAGCCCAGATGTCAAACTGTTGTGGTCTGCCACCCGCGTCATCCCTGCTTGTGTTTGGAAAGTGCATATTGGTACCAGAACCTCACGTGCCAGAACTGCTCCCACTGGTGCCACACTGCTGCAGGACTTGCACAATCAACCGCATCCTCATCGTCTGATACCCAAATCTCCCCCACATCCTCTTCTAAAGACAAAATGTCATCCTCACTTGGTGTATCACCGGCTACACTCGGGCTGTTCAGGCACACATCAGCAGAACTGCTGAAAGGGCCCTTCTTTATGGGTACACTAACAGAATGCTCACGATTAGACATCCCATTGTTGGATGGACTCTCCACAGGGATTGTTGTCATTTGTGAATAGGAGCAAACATTCTCCTCTAATGCTTTACTGTTATCTTGCAGCTCGGCTTTGAGGCGTAACAGTAGTTGTGCACCAATTGTAGGCTAGGTAACTTTTTGGGATCTGCCACTAATAGGCAAAGGTGAAGGCCTCATTCTCTCTTTGCCACTGCGTGTGTAGAATGGCATGTTTGCAGTTTTTTTAACTTTTGCTCAGTAACACTTCTTTTTCGCTTCAATACAGTAATTTTTTTTTTGTTTTTTGCACTGATTTGGAAACACTCTGTTGTTTCACATCGCCTTGGCCAGATGACGTACTGGGAACACTAACATAAGGACTGGTGACAGAACCTGGTTGCTCATTCTGATCATATGTGGACTGCTTTGAATCCATTCTGAGCGCAAAGCACTTGTAGTGCTAAAAATTAGTTGGTAGATACTGCTGACAGATATGACTTTTGACAGCCAGAAATATTTATGCACAATTATGGGGGACACCCCAAAACACTGAGGAGTGCCAAATATTAACAAAAAATAATAAACCTCTATCCTCCTCTCTTCTCTAGCGATTTTGGTTAGAGCAATTGCAAGAACAATATTGTATTCTCTGTCCCTGCTCTAATCAGCCTGTGACTACACCCTGCTCACTCCCTCTGTCAAATGGCAATGGATTGCTGTGGAGGCATGTATTTATAATGTTGAAGTATCCCGAGACCCGACGACGTCACGATGACGTTCGGCCTCGATTTCGATTCGGAACGGGCGGGAGAGTACCGAGCTACTCAGCTCGGTACTCGGATACCCAAAGTTCGGGTGGGTTCGGTTCTCGGGGAACCGGACCCGCCCATCTCTAGTTACATGTGTGTTTCTCTCATAGAGCTGTGACCTGTTCCTGAGCCAATCCCATTCTTGCTTCACAGGAATCATTTTCTGAATGGGACTGTAGCTTTAGCCTAGTAGCACCATCATCATCATTCATCATCCTTTATTTATATAGCGCCACTAATGCCGCAGCGCTGTACAGAGAACTCACTCACATCAGTCCCTGCCCCTTGGGGCTTACAGTCTAAATTCCCTAACACACACACACACACACACACACACACAGCCAGACTAGGGTCAATTTGTTAGCAGTCAATTAACCTACCAGTATGTTTTGTTTTTTTTGGAGTGTGGGAGGAAAACAGAGCACCCGGAGGAAACCCACGCAAACACAGCAAGCTACTGTCATGAGCTACTGTTAGGAACGCTTGTCATTTTGGGAGATAACGTTCTTTCACTTGCCACTGACCTACAGTGCTTAGAGATGTTTATGAAGCTGCAGGTTCTACTTCTAGGCAGTCAATTTGAAAAAGCTAGAAGCCAAAGGCTTCTGTGGAGAAGTGTTTACCCACTGGACACCCCTGTGGATAAACACTTCTCTGGACCAGGACACAGTATGACAGATTTAAAAGTCTTAATACTAAAAGGTCTTTTTAAAAATGATAGGGAGAGAAAAATATGTGAATTCAAACTGATAAGAACATTCCAGTCATTAATTCCATATAACACCTGGATTTATGACCCACTACATGGACACACTTCACACCACACAGCAGAGTAACTCCAGATCTCTGAACTCCTAAGACTTTCTCTTCAATCCCTAACCAAAACCTTTGTTTTACTACTTTAGCTTATCTTAATATATTCCTCCTCCCCTCCTCCCTTCTACAAATTTCTTGATGCAAAAGCTCTTAAATGTTGTGCCTTTTCCTCAGTCATTTATTTGTAAACTTGCCTGATGAAGGGGCCTCTGTGCTCTGAAAGCTAGCAAATATAATCGCTTTTTTGGTTAGCCACTAAAGGTATCACTCCTAGTGGGGAATTCGATTTCCCCCGAAGTACCGCTGCGCTAAAATGATTACCGTTATTACGTTAATAGTGCGCGTAATTACTGTTATTACGGTAGTATTGACGCTGGCTTTTTGCTCGCAGCTCCCTGAGCTGCGAGCAAAAAGCCGGGTTAATATTAACGCAATAACGGTAATATCTATAACGCTGCAGTACTTCAGGGGGGAATTAAATCCCCCCCCCCCCCCCCCCTATAATACTTTTGTCTTTTTTGACACAAAAGTATTTAACATCACATAAAAACAAAGCACACAGGTTTTTTTAAAAAAAAAGCCAGCCTTCCTGTGCTCATGCTAGTATCAAAACCTCTATCAGGATGAATTTGAATGGTCCCTTGTTCATCAGCTATGACTTATAATGTATTTAAGGTATGTAGATTCAAGTTTTAAGATGTCACTTATACTGTGTTGCATTGAGCATTGTTTAGCATGACTAAACACAATTACAATAGTCATAGCATTTTTAACAAATGATAAATGGGCTAGCTTTTTGTATTCATGTTTCATTGTTAGACTGCTAATCTGACACACCCAAATTAATGCCAAATTGGTTGATATTGGGGATGTTGGTTCAGTTGTAGCTTTGCTGCAGCAGGATACTTCCAATAGCAACCAGATGACTTAATGCTCCAAAAAACTGAAGTTTAGTGAAGGGCAGACAGGTGATGTCAGGGTATTCAAATATATGGAAGGCAAGCATTCACGGTCCTGGCGACTTGTAACACCAACCGTTTGATGTCTCCTAGTTGCTCAGCTTTGTCAAATTGGGGTCTGGGGAGAGCCAAGGGGTCATTGGTCATATTGGTACCAATAACCAAGTTAGACATATATGGATGATCCTCAGAAGAAAAAATAGACTTCTGGGAATCACACTTTAGACATAAAATAATGACGTCCAAGCTAGTAGTTTCTAAAATAATGAACCCCATTGCAGTGTGCTTAGTCTTCCAATTTTCAAGCAATCTGGTTTTTGACTTCAGGTAAAAAAGCAGGTTGTTCATTCTATTTGCTGTGTGTGGGGCCATTGTTTATCATCATCTATTTATTTATATAGAGCCACTAATTCTGCAACGCTGTACAGAGAACTCATTCACATCCCTGCCCCATTGGAGCTTACAATCTAAATCCCCTAACATACATACATACACAGACCGAGAGAGACTAAAGCAATTTAATAGCAGCCAATTAACCTACCAGTATGTTTTTTGGAGTGTGGGAGGAAACCAGAGCACCCGGAGGAAACGCACGCAAACACGGGGAGAACAAACAAACTCAACACAGATAAAGCCATCGTTGGGAATCAAACTCATGACCCCAGTGCTGACTAAGAACAACTCCACTAGAGGTAGTTGTCATTTAATTCTCCTACAAGAAAGTAATTATAATGTATTACAAAATTTGGCGCTGAAACCATCTGTGGATTCAAATGACCTTTCACTTTACATGGCCCACTTATTCTCAATGCTTTCATTTCTGGTGCAAAGATCTCACTGACAAGTTTATCTGTACAGCAGAATCAAAGTGTGATATTTAATACTGCGTTATAACAATCATAATATTTAGTTTATTATAGTAGATATCTAAAATCTACATTATTAAACTATCCTGGAGGCTATTGTGATAACATTGAGCACATTGTCTACTACCTGTGACCTAATAATAGATTACTTTAAAGTGGTCTTGCACCCCTATTTACTTTATCTCCCCTCCTCTTCTTAATTGCTTGCCTGCTATCCGGTGTACTCAGAAAAGGGAAAAAAGAAAGTCATTTAATGGAAAGCATATATCTATAATATATAAACCTAAAATATAACTTACGGTATATTAATCAATTATTAAAAATACCAATTTCTAACCAGACCATAGTTTCAAGACAGCGACATATAAAACATAGTGAAATAGTGTTATAATTTGAGTGATTAAAATTAGTTCTGTGGTTGTGAAAGTCATTCAATCACATTTATGGCTAGATTTACTAAGCTGCCGGTTTGAAAAAGTGGGTATGTTGCCTATAGCAACCAATCAGATTCTGGTTGTCATTTTATAGAAGGTACTAAATGAAAGCTCAAATCTGATTGGTTGCTATAGGCAACATCCCCACTTTTTCAGACCTGCAGCTTAGTAAATCTAGCCCTTAGTCTCTTATAATTTCTCCTAAAGTGCACCTCTAGCAAGGTTAAAATATCACATTGATTAATTTATTCAATTGTTTCTTATAGTTCTTATTCATAAAAAAGTGCTTGTGGCTCACAGTTATTATCCAGATAGGTCATCCCTTCATATATTGTTCACTTATATCTCACTCGATACCAAGCTGTATGCTTCAGACTAAGGGTGTGCACCGGGCACTTTTGGTGTTTTGGGTTCTGATTAGCTTGAGGTTTTGGGTTCTGATTTGTTTTGCCAAAACACCCCACGAAAGGTTTTGGTTCTGATTTTGGCTTTTGGGTTCTGATTTTTTTTTTTTTTTTTTTTTTTTAAAAAAAAAAGCATAAAAAGTGCTAAAATCCATATTTTGGGTTTTTTTTTCACTCCTACACTATTATTAACCTCAATAACATTCATTTCCACTAATTTCCAGTCTATTGTGAACACCTCACAATATTGTTTTTAGTCCAAAAGGTTGCACCGAGGTAGCTCGATGTCTAAGCAAAGCGACACAAGTCGGCGGCACAAACACGTGGCCCATCGTAGGTGGCTGTGTAGGCTTAAATGGCCTTTTTCTGCTCCTCCATCCTCTGCAGCATATAGAGGGTGGAGTTCTAGCGCGTCATTACCTCTTGTTTTCGTTGATAAGGCATTTTCATTATTTTTTTATTTAGCAGGAACATTGAACGTAGTTTAATATCTGATACGAAGCTTTATAGACTGCGTAGTGGAGTGGCCCCGGTACCCAATTTGGTACCGGGGCCACAATACCTCCTCCAACTAGTCTCAATTCCACTGCACAGATGGCGGACACCGGATGCACGTCTAACACCAACATAGCTGTTAAGGCCGCAGTTATCCGCTTTGCCATAGGATGACTACTGTCGTACTTGGTGCTCATGGCAAATGACTGTTGTACGGTCAACTGTTTAGTGAAAGACGTAGCGTTCTTACGACTTCCCCTCTGGGAAAATGACCGACTACCAGCAGCGGCAGTAGTAGGCGTAACGCTGCAGGATTCCCCGGAAGAATCGCGGGTTGAAGAGGACTCGGTCATGCCGGTGACATGGCCTGCGGGACTATATCTGATGGAGATCGTGGAGGAAGTTGATGAGGAGGGTGTTGGTGGTGTGTATACAACAGGACCAAGGGATTTAGGTGTCCCTGGACTGCTGACGGTCCTAGCCACAGGTCCTGAACTAACCACTGAACTATGAAGGTTATTCAGGTGACGTATAAGGGAGGATGTCCCTAGGTAGCCAAGATCCTTACCCCTGCTTATTTGAGCTTTACATAAGGTACATATGGCCATACATTTGTTGTCCGGATTGGGATAGAAATAATTCCAGACCGAAGAGGTGGATTTTTTGGTCTTCTGACCAGGCATGACGATGGGCTTTTTCATCCCATGGACAACAACTGTTTTCCCCCCTGGTGCCTCATTTAAGATAACCACATCAGCATCCTCCTCGTCAAGTTCCTCCTCAGCGCCAGCTACATCAATATCCTCCTCCCGGTGTACAATATTCACACCTTCATTAGCCAAATCTGTAACTGGACTGTGGGTGATCCTTCCAGCATATGCAGAGGGCGTGCTGCAAATGGTGGAACCAGCCACCTCTTCCCGTACAGTTATGGCAAAGGTCAGGCTTCGCAACCACCAACACCCTTGGACTCGCCTTGGCGATTTGTGATGACATCTCTTTAGAAGGCAGAGTTGTTTGCTGTGTTGTTGATGACAGCTTAAGTCTCTTAAAGTTTTTTAGAGGGGGGGGGAGGAGGGCTTAGATCTTTTGGTGAAGCTGAACCACTAGTCCTGAACACGGGCCAGGGCCTAAGCCGTTCCTTGCCACTCCGTGTCATAAATGGCATATTGACAAGTTTTCGTTTCTCCTCAGATGTTTTTAATTTCCTTTTTTTGGTAATTTTATTGAACTTTGGGTTTTTGGATTTTACATGCCCTCTACTAGGAGATTGGGCATCGGCCTTGGCAGACGACCTTGATGGCATTTCATCGTCTATGTCATGAATAGTGGCAGCAGTTTCAGCATTAGGAGGAAGTGGGTCTTGATATTTCCCTACTTTTATCCTCCAAATTTTTGTACTCCATTATATGCAGCACACGTTGTATTACAGTACTAGTTTTTAAATACTGCTGGAACAGTGAACAATTTTTTAATAGATTGCAGTATTAATGTTTCTGGACTGCAGGATTTTTTTTTTATACTTTTTAAATAATTTTTTAAGATTTTTAAATTAACTATGCACTTAGCAGAACAAAGCACAGGACAAAAGCACCACTGTACTCAGCAAGGAGAGAGCACTGGACTGATGCACCACTGGACTCAGCAAGGAGAGAGCACTGGACTGATGCACCACTGGACTCAGCAAGGAGAGAGCACTGGACTGATGCACCACTGGACTCAGCAAGGAGAGAGCACTGGACTGATGCACCACTGGACTCGGCAAGGACAGAGCACTTGACTGATGCACCACTGGACTCAGCAAGGACAGAGCACTGGACTGATGCACCACTGGACTCAGCAAGGACAGAGTACCACTACCCTACACACCCTCCCTCTTCCCTGATGTCGGGCGAAATGAAGATGGCGGCCGCAAGGTGAGTATTTATGACATCCGAGTCTCGCGAGATCCGATGCGAGACTTGGATGTCATAGCCTCGGTTTGGATTAGTTTGGCACCCGGAAGTTCCCGAACAGTGCACAGATCCGCACTGTTCGGGTGGGCTCGGATTAGCGGAATCCGAGCCCGCTCATCCTTACTTCAGACAGTATCATCTATGCATAACTGCTGAAGTTATTGTAATCAGTTAAGTTTACTGGGGCCGGGAAAGTTATATCATCTCTTGGCTTCCCTACATAAGATCTGTTTCTCTTCCTTAACATATAAAACATAAGTTTTATATATTTGAGGTGCAATGCTATCTCACATGTTGTTCAGAACGTCTCACAAACCATAGACATGCTGATGTACATTTTGCTTAATGCTTTTTTTTTTTTTTTTTTTTTCAAGGCAGACATCTGAGGAGTGTCAAGATCTCCTTTTTCTATTCTGTCATAGCCAATCAGAACAATCCACATCAAACTTCCCATTTGAGATCAATCAGTGAATGGGTGTTTCTCTCGCTTTCTCCAGATTAACCCACTCTGACTCATTATGTCAGGGAAATAAAAATCCACTTTTAAAAATGGCCAACATGTAATAGCAGAAAATTTTATGATTCCTGCACAAGAAACAATGTACAAAAATAAAAATGTACTTCCTATCTCATTATCATAGCACACTCCTTCATTATCATTTTATATGTTGATCATCTCAATTTAGCAGGGCAAAATTCTTATCTTCTCACTACTCCATGATAGGGTATTTTTTTCTCCTAATAAATATAGGTGCTAATTCAGGTTTGATGTATTTTTATTTGCTATTGCAATTATTTTACTCAGAAAAAAACATCAAGATTTTATGTTATCTATCATTTTATGTTTTTTTTTTTTACTATATTTATTAATCCAGATTTAATTCTAATCCTCATATAAAGAAGTTCCACGTTTATCCAAATAGCATGACTTTCCATCCTCTTCTGTTTGTTTCATCAGAAAAGATTTTACAATGACTCTCCATTTCCAAATGTCATGTGTTCCATGTTGATGTGCCCAATATTATAAGTGATCTGGTCACTTTACAAACTTTTCTTTCATCTCCAAAAATTAATCTGATCCTACTGACATTTAAGCATATAAAACCTGTAAGGGGTTTAAACTTCAACTGTAGCCATATGCTGTGCTTCCATTGTCTTTCTATTAGTTTCTATTAGTTCAATGAGCCACTTACTTTTTTCAGACTAGTGAGAGAAGATTTCATATTTATTAATCTCCTTATTACCCTATTAATCCGACACCCAAATCCTCAACCCACAGCGGAAATATACGAAAGTCAAATATAAGTGATAACAGTTGTGAAGTAATTATTACAAGTTTCATTTCTTTATTTTTTACATATTTTATTGTTTTATTTTTTATATTTTATTAATTAGCGAACTTCAAATATGTGCATTGTAACAATACATATCTACTATTCATTGCAAAAACAAACAAAAATTTCAGTTTTGTATTAAAAATAAAACTTCTATTAAAGGGGGTGGGTGTGGAGTTTGGTGTAGAGACTGACTGGTGGAGTAAGAGGAATTCCAGGATAGGACAGTGTCACAGAGGCCTATAGACTGAAGAGTTTGCAAAAGGTGGTATCGAAGGCAGCAGAGAGGTCAAGAAAGATAAGAAGGGAAAAGTGTCCTTTAGATTTACTAAGAAGTCATTGGTGACCTTATTGAGGTCAGTCAGGATGGATGGAGAGGAATCTGGATTGGAGTGTGTCACGGAGGGAAGAGATGAAAGGAAGTGAGACGGAGGAGATGAGAGAAAGGAGATGAGATGGTTGTGTACTACCAGTTTGAGAGGTTTGGAGACAAAAGGAAGGAGTAAGATAGGGCAGTAATTAGAGAGAGAGGAAGGGTCAAGGGATGTTGTTTTTTTTTAATTATGGGGGAGACAACAGCATGTTTGAAGCGGAGGGGAAGGTACCAGAGGAGAGGGCAAAATTGAGAAGTTGGGCAAGGTTGAGCAGGCCTTGAGAGAGGGAGCAGAGGAGAGGGGGGATAGGGTCAATTGGGGAGGTGGTGAGCAGTGAAGGGAGTGGAATTCATCTGCAGATACCAAAGGGAAGGAAGAAAAAGTGGGCTAGGGAGTGAGGGTGACAGTGTGGAGATAGCGTACAAAGAGGAAGGCTTGGCAAAAAGGTACTGATGGGAGGAGATCTTATGACGTATGGACTCAATTTTAGAGGTGAAGTGGGTAGCAAAGTCCAGATCAGATTATGAGAAGGGATTGGGAGGAGAGGAATATTATTGTGACAATGAGGCAATAGGGTTGCAGGATTGGAAAGAAATCAAAGCCTTGAAGTAGGACTGTTTAGAGAATAATAAGGCAGAACTGTAAGATGAAAGAATTGACTTGAAGTCAGCATGAGTCTGTACAGGATCTTTTTTGAAGATAGCCAAGGTTGAGTCATGGACCAACGAAGATTAATATTGACAGCTGTGGCGACAGAATGAAGTTCAGTGCTAAGGGTGTGATTAAGGAGACAGCCTGATTGGGGCAAGAAACCGTTGTAATGGGGGAGAGGAGTCAGAGCAGGGAGGAGGAGATTATGGTAGAATCAATGATGTCCAGGTTGCGCATGGTCAGAGTAACTTTAGGGGATGGGGAAGGTGGGGCGATCATAAAGATGAAGAGATGGTGGTCAGAGGGAGGAAAAGGTAAATTGCTGAAATCAGAGACAGTACAGAGGTGGAGAAAGACCAGATCAAGGGAGTGTCCACTGTGGTTGGTGGGAGTGGAGGTCAATTGAGAGAGATCAAGGGACCAGGAGAGGGAGATAAATTTCTAAGAAGCAGGGTCAGAAGGATTGCCTATAGGGATATTAAATTCCCCTAATGTGAGGGAAGGTCAGAGGGGAGTAAGTAAGAGGCAGATGGAGTGTACCTCAAGAGAGGGTTCATGGGGAATAACTCATAAAGCAGCAGTGGAAAAGGCTAAACACTTATAAAGGATAAACCATAATGCATGGGGATAGCTACACCTGTCTGCTTCACTACATATGAGCTATAGTACAACTAGGAGTGTTTATTACACTAAGGTTCTCACAAAATGCTTTCTATAACTTCACATACATTTTGTCCATGGATATACAGGCTGTTGCTGTGTGTCCTTTAAGACTCTTAGCTAAGCCTCTGGGAGGGGAGGGGAATGAATTGCTGTTATACAACTGGGGACTGATTCATTAAGGAAAGTAAGTCAAAAAATTTGTAAGTTTTCTCCTGGACAAAATCATGTTACAATGCAAGGGGTGCAAATTAGTTCATTATTTTACACATATGTTAAATACTGCCTGTTTTATTATGTATCACACTTGATAGCTTTATTAGTGCATTGAAATTTAAAGTTGATCTAGGACATGCCCTACTATAAATTTGTCCCCACATCTTAAATTTACATTCCCCTCCAAAGCAAAATGGTTTTGCCAAGGTGCAAAGTTGCTCATTCTTTTTTCTCTACTTTGCTTAATGAATCAGGCCCCTGATGTAAACAAAGGTGTAAATTATTATTTTTTTATTACTATTGGTCAGAAAGAAAGTATAGTAAAGGAGGGGGGGACGAAGTAATTTCCACACATAATAACATGCTGCAGAGACAGGTGAAGGAGGCCATTTATCCTACTTCTACTGCAGCACTATGTATGTGATTGAAATCTGTCCATATCACTACTTCCCAGCTCTATGCACAGACCCTAGGTTGGTTCAAACCCCCAGCCTCTCAATGACAGTCCCTTTTACTTGCTACGATGTCTGAACTGCAATAACTTTAGATCATACTTGCCAAATCTCCCTGAATGTCAGGGAGACTCCCTGAAATAGTTGTGATCTCCCTCACTCCCTGAAAAGTCTGGCATTCTCCCTGATGCTGAGCCAGTACAAGACGTGGTTGGCTTCGCCATCTGTGGCATGATGACACAGTTCAGAAATTGAGAAATTGTGTCTTATGTCCATGTATTGATGCCTATGGAGGTGGCCATTTTCATGGAGGCCAAGATTTAATCAAAGACTGACAGGTAAGACAACATGACTTCAGTAATGGAGACAGAAATGTAAAAGACACTTCAGTCTCTAGATATTCGTTAGCTGCTTTTCTTTAATGCATAATTGCCTACTTTTCCGGAATATTTGGGAGACTTACGCATTGTTGGGAGACCTCCCGGGCTCCCAGGAGAGCAGGGCAACCTCCCGGTTTTGCCCCCGCAATAAATAAGTGCCTTAATGACGCAAATGTTGCGTCATTTTAACGACTCCCCCGACTGTAATTGGCCAAAATTGTGACAATCGTTTCGGGGCGGGACCAAAATAATGTGATTCGTCAAGCTTCCCCCCCCCCCAGCCCACACACCCACCTCCCCCGGGATCTCCTTGAAGTCAACAAGAAAAAGTTGGCAAGTATGCTTTAGATTTAACATGAGACAAAAAATTAGGCAACACAAAACCTCTAATTAAAAACTGATTTCATTTGTTGTGTTAAAATCCAACCATATATGCATGAATAGTTGTGTTTTAATGTCAGTATAAAGCCACACAAGATAAATGTATAGCTATGTATAAACTTCTTCTTTGTTTCATAGGAACTGATACAGAATGCAGATGATGCTAAAGCAAGTGAAGTCATTTTTATATATGATGAAAGGGAATATGGGACAGATACTTTACATTCCAGGGATCTGCATATCATCCAAGGTAATGTATTATCGGCTAACATACAGCAGCATTTTCATATATGTATTTTATACATTCAACAAGTTACGTTCAAACAGTTGTTAATATGTAAAAAATTAGCAAATAATAAGTTTTGAACTCTTAACCAATAGATATCCAAAAAACAAACTAAGGTTAATTTACTAACTTTGCTTGCCATGGATCAGTTCACATTATGTACCTAAATGCACACGCTCTCTTTCAGTGTCTAACTTGCACTAGGCAAATAAATAAATTACCGTGGCTCTGTAGATGAGCCATGTCTCTTAATGTAGATATTGACAAGTGCACATGTATTTAATTTTGATGTGGAACATTAATATTTTACAGACAGGGCCAACGGAACATGGTAAGTGCGGCAAGAGGGCGCCACGCTTATCGGGATGCCCATATGTGTGTGGAAAATAAATAAACATAGGGCACCTGCCCCATAATATCCAAACCTTGTTCTGTGCAGAGCAGGGATCGGAATAGTCGCTGGGGTGTGGGGGCGCGACACAGGCACAGCCCCAAAGGGACTTCACTGCGTATGTGCAAACTGTGACATGCTGGGAGATGCCAGCGCCTGTCCTGCTTACAGTTAAACACCAAACTGTAGTTTATTCTATACATACCCAATACATATCATTACATTTGCTATTTTGATATAAGTATTGCAATGAAATAAAAGATGATGTAATATAAACTTGTGATCTATATTACGATTTATAAAATTGTTTAAAGTGGTACTAATGGTGAAGTAAAAAAAAAGTGAACTACAGTCCAGCAGGAGACTAGCTCAGGTAGGAAATTATGCAATGTAATGTTGTGCACCACAGGTAGACAATTAGAATAAGGAATGACTGATTGTTTTGGCTTGCAGAGTGTCCACAACAGAAAGCTTCTGTTCTACAAAATAATCTTTACAGTTCAGGTAGTCTCTGCCACAACACGCACAGAAGTTTTCCAGCTCCCCTCTCTCTATTCTCCAGCTCATGGTCTTCATGAAAGATACTTTTAGTCTTCTCTTAACTATTTTTCTTTCCACTACAGACTGTCACTGCTGCTCCATCTCTAACACTCCACAGGGTGATTTGATTACTGCTAAATCTGAGGTCACTACTCATTTCTAATTTTCCTGCTACGCTCTGTTGTATTTGACACTGTTGACCACTCACTTTTTGTACATGAACTGCATTCCCAAGGTGTTTATGACAATATCCTGTCAGAGGTCCTTCTAGTGCTTATCAAACTGCTCCTTCAGTGTTTGTTTCTCTGGATCCACCAACTCTGTTAATTGGATTAGTACAAAGGGTTGGGTACGAGTCATCGGTGCTGAACATTCTGACACGAGGACTCCTCCAATAAAAATGCACCTCTGTAAAAAAATGATGTAAAGAGAAGCAGACTTACCTGTATATCGATGTTGGAGACGTCTGATCGCAGGATACAGACCGCAAGTGACTGCGACTACTGAGGTGTCCGGCAGGAGACTTTAACGTCAGTGCGACTTCTATCCCTTTTAATTTAAAGCGGCAATGTCAAACCCTGCAGGTCAAGTGTTTAAACACTTAACCAAACATTGCTGGTATGTATGCAGGTAAGTCTTCTCTTCTTTACATCGTTTTTTTACAGAGTCACATTTTTATTGGAGGAGTCCTCAGTTTTGTTATAGTGGTAATCGTAAAAACGATTACCACGTGTACAAGGCGTGGTCCTAGGCACTCTGTTCTTCTCTATCTATATCACTAAAACCAAACAGAGCTAGTATCAAGTCCATGCAGATAACACCTACATTTAGCTACTTACCTGACATATCTAAATCACATTACAAACATTTAAGAAACATCTCCAGCATATGCACTTATTTCACACAAGACCCCTGCAATATATTTAATTTATGTACTCATAATCTCCCACATTGACTCTTTCATTTCCATTACTGCTTTTACTCCAACCAGACCACTCGCATTACTTGCTCTCATTACAGGACTTGTTTTGGGTGGGGGCTGCACCCATTCTGTAATGCTCCCTCCCTTTGCACTGCAAGACTTTCCACTAGCCTCCAAACACTTTGCTGTTTCCTGAATATTCGTCTCTTTAGACAAGTTTACTAAATTCTCAAACCACAGTCTTGACTATCCTAGGCTATTCTATCAGAATACTGCCTGAATGCATTACGCACAATAGAATTATTCTCTTTCTATATACAGCCTACTCATCCCCAACATACATTGCTGTATGTCTGGATCATATAGCACTACTAAACACTTTTTTCCCATTGCAGTTCATAGCCGTGGAGCGCTATAGGCGAGCCCTTTTCTGTCCTTTTAGATCAAATTCTTTGTCGGTGTTGCACTAGAGATATGTAGGTCTGTTGTTGATGGTTAGTTGCTAGGGTACAACAATGTAAACGTTAGGGGGGCAGAAGTATAGTGAAGTGGTAGAGAGAGGGGAATTGAAGACAGGTAATTATGTAGGGACATATGTGTGAAAAAAAGTGATTTAAATGAAATAGTGTGAATTGAAAAGTTACATGGTGTAGTCCAATATGTTAAAACAGTGTTTGCTATGACCAATTAGTTATGAGATCATCTAGGGATAAGTGGAATAGTAATGTACATAAAACATGTACATCAGGTATGCAAATGTAGACTGATATGTGAGTAATATATGCACTGTTATCTGGGGAGCACCAGGGGTGAAAAACATATGAACCAAATATATTAAGAATACTACAACACAATTTATTTTACACAGACCTTAGGAATTAAATAAAATAAATACTATTATACTATCCACTGGAGCGCAATGTCAATTTATGTGCTAAATCATTTTTTTTCCAGACTAAATCAGCACTTGATAATGGTCATATACAAAGGGCCAAAGCTACAGTGGAAAATATTTTTTTTTTTTGTCATCCACCAACATCCACAAATGCACCTGGCTTTAAAGGAAAATTATTATATGTTAGGAGTTGTGTGGATCAGGCGTGTTATTATTTGCTGAGCCTGGATTAGGTGCATGAATACACCGACTTTTGCACCAACATTCAAAAACAAGATTTTGCTTTGCAGAACAAGATAGATTATTTAAATGGGTGGAGAATTTGCATCCACAACTGCTTTCCATGCTTTGCAGGTCTGTGCATACCCCTTTACTCCCCACAAAGGGATTTGGCTTTACAAGGCCCTTGCATGCGTCAGAGATTGGGTATTATGCTTGTACTCTTAATTTGATACACATTGCACCTTCCAGTTCCATTTTTGTGGGAAAACTCCTTTCCAGGCACACTTTAACCAATGTAGTAAAGAGTGTCAAAGACACATAAATGTCAAATATGTATTTAAGACGGTCCTGGGGGTAAATGTATGAACGTGCGGGTTCTTCAAAACCCGCGTGTTCGGCGATTAAATTTCAAGCGGCGCTGCATTGTAAAGGGAAGTTTCCCTTTACAATGCAGTGCCGCTTGAAATTTAATCGCCGAACACGCGGGTGTTGAAGAACCCGCACGTTCATACATTTACCCCTTGATGTGCTCTCCCTCTTATGATTAATCTATTACCTAAATGAGGCTAAACTAAGCAGTCTTTTAGGTGAATAACACAATAACATTGCAGAATACATTAAATTAAAATAATGCGCAATCCATAAGCCTTAGTGGGTTGGACTTTGTAATGATGTTTCACCCTTTCTTACCCCCAATGTGCATTTTCATGTGGAGCTATTATACATCCTAAATAAAGATCTTTTCAGATTTCTCCACTTTTATAGAATACCCCGTGAATGTGTGGGTGGAGGAGAATGCATGTGGGTGATATATTTGTGGATTATAATAGGGGCAGTGACTGCTGGGGCCCATATCTCTGACCCAATGCACCTTGGGAACCTGCTGCCTTGGACATTGCTGATGTTCGCAGTTTTTAACCTGCTGCAGTTTTCAAAGGAGGACAGGCCAGAGTACTGCACTTCAAAATACAATATAATGTGGGAGCTGCTATGAAGAAGACCAGAGCCCTCCTCTACTGGACGCCGTAGCACAAATGAATCTGTGTCTGATGTGGATTGGGAACTAACATTAGCCCAGGGACAATTTCTGAAAGTGGCCTTGTGTGGGCAGGGTGAAATAAAGAGTAAGCAGGGCCACATTAGTAGGCGGGATTAGTAATCTTTAGCCGTAGCTACAGCATTGGTAAGCCAGGGCAACGCCTTAGATGGCAATACCCGAATGGGTATTGTGGTGGTACAAGTACAGCTTAATCTTTCCGCCAAATGACATGCATACTAGGGGAGAAAGAAAGGAGACTGTCTCTACCCACAATTTTGTGTCTCAAACACACATGGGGAGGCAAAGACAGATGGGAAAACATTAGTACACATATAAAATTTGAGACGGAAATGGTGGAGGCAGAGATGTGCACACACGCAATGGTGGGGGCAGAAATACGCAATGGTGGGGGCAAAGATGCGCACACACGCATTGGTGGGGGCAGAGATGCACACTCAAAATAAGGAGGGGACAGGTGTGCACACACAAAGGGGGGAGGCAGAGGCACACACAGACACACAATGGAAGAGACAGAAGCTCACATAGGGAAATAGAGAGAAAAGTACACATACAAAAATCCAGGTGCAGGGAAAATAAAGTCCAAGGGGGTGTCTAGCATCACTAGTTGGAGCCTATAGTACTGTGAGCAGCATGCCACCAGAGAGAGTTTGTGCTTGGGTGACACGTTTGAAATATTCTAATGAAAAGATTACTTATGTCTTGTGCTGCGTTCAGACCATCTGGCAGGTCCTTGATGTCTTTGATGTTAATGACACTATCAGAAGTAGGAAAAACATAACTTTTAAAGTTTAGCACTGAGATAAATTTGGCTTTAGTATATATAGTATTTATGTCCGGGTCAGCATTTTCAAATGTGGAGCTCTGGGTGATATCCATTTCCTATCCCATTGGTGGATGGTGTGGCTATTGCCATAATAGTGTGGCTGGACTTAGAGGGGCTTATTTCAGTGAACTGGATTACAGTTATTTTGGCTGGAAATTTAGATCAGAACCCTATGAGATAGAATCTCTCAAAAGCCGACCATGATGAATTCTCGTTTGAGCTACATTTTATTTGATTATATGACATATCATTATTATTATTATCATTATCATTTATTTATATAGCGCCACTAATTCCGCAGTGCTGTACAGAAAACTCACTCACATCAGTCCCTACCCCATTGGGGCTTACATTCTAAATTCCCTAACACACAGACACACAGACAGACACACAGACACACAGGCTAGGGTCAATTTGTTAGCAGCCAATTAACCTACCAGTATGTTTTTGGAGTATATCATATTATATATAATGTGATTATATTACATGTATATATATTTTTACGTGACGGCTAGTTTTGGTTGTCCGCCTTCATTTTCAGTCTTTAACTCCCTGGAGTAGTGCCGGTAAACAATTAAAAGCAATCCTGTTATTTATTTTCACTTGTAGTTGTGTTAGGCTGGGTACACACTAGAGTGTTTTCAGCCGACTATCGGGCAAATCAAACAATAAACGTCCATTTAAAACCGGCAATCTCAGTGTGACCATTTTAAGTGATAAGAATCCCACAGCCGGCTTGTTCTCCAGTCGCAATTAACATCAGCTGTGTTTAGGGTAAGTGTGTATTTCTTCTATGTCGGTCTCGCAGTAATCTGCTTTTTTTTATCGGTTTAACTTCTGTCTGCTATATTTCAACTGGAAAAATGTACCCCACCCACTGTGACAATCCGTCACTGCATGTCCACAGTTTCCAGCCTGAATCTTTGTAGCATTTAATTCCCCCTCTTCTCCCCTTCTCCCATTTGTCACCGAGATACATACAAGAGATAGAGATAGGACCAATAGTGATGTAATGTTTTCAAAATGTATTTATAAAACCTTAAAATCAAACTCAAATTCAGAAGAGAGTAAGTAAATATGTTTGTGTGTATCTTTCTCCCAATAACTTCAGTTCAGTAAGCCCTTGCAGCTTCAATCTGATTCGGTGGTTCATGCACGCTCACCTCGCTTACTTGGCTGTCAGATGGTAGAGGGTTTCTGTGACTTATAAGTTAGCAGGGAATTGGTAATGGCTCTACGCGTTTCATCATGAATTACTTCATCAGAGGATGCTGTTCTTTGTATGTGGTCTGGTTAAATACTTCCTTTAGCCAATCAGATGTTTCTTATACTGTGGTATATGATTTCTGAATTTCATCGGCAGCTTTTTCTTACGGTGTATTAAAACCATACATCGCCTCGAATTTAATCTTAACGCAGCTAGTGTATGATGTACATATAATATAATAATAAACAGCAGTATCACAAGTGACCTTGCTATGAAATAAATAGATAAAATACTGTGTTGATGCTTCCTGTCTTAACGTCTCCCAATTCTTATGTGTGCACAAGTATTCTATTTTGATGATTGAGTATCATTTTATAGTTATCAAAACCTCGCTCCTATCTCTTTCCCTAGCGTGGAACCCAGAACCTTTTTTAGTAAACAAATTCACATCACCATAATATAGCTGTTAACAAATGAACACAATATAGTAAGGTGCATTACAGTGTTATAGTAGTGGGTTCATTATATATATAAATATATATATATATATAGAGAGGGAGTTCTAGCTATTCCAATATACCCTCCTTTCATTATCATTGCTTGTTACCTTACTTTACTTACATAAGCAGTAGATTCACCTATTTAATAGATAGTATTATATATGCTTATGCTAATTGTTTAACCCAGGCCTCTTGTTCTCTCCCATCTCTGATTAAACACTCAACCTGGCAATATTTAATAAAAACTTGTCTAACTTATAGAACATAAATATGCACGCCATACAATAACATATGTTAACCAATGTATAGGAGCAACAAATGACAATAAACTGTAAGACATGATACAATGTCGGGATAAATTGGCCGATGTGATGTCATTTTGTTTAGGTTTTTTAGAAGAACTAATGTCTTTGTTCTTTAAGTTTTCTAGAAAAATGTTTATTGGTAACTAGGGCAATTTTCAGCAAACCATGTCTCAAATATTTCAGGTTAAAATCAGTCTCCTCGGGAATATTGGAAAACTCTACAACATGCTCAGTTGTAAGCATGATAAAAATTTAACTCCGTGCTGAGGCTCTTCAGTCCCATAATACTTTAAGACAATCAAAATACCTTTATATGTTATATCAATGTGTATCTTGTGCTTGTCTGTGTCCCCAGTGGGCAGGGATACTACTTTGTCACTGGAATGCTCACAACAGCACAAAGCATTTCATTATATACATGTGTATCTGTCACACCTATTTGTGTTTTGAAACATCTCTCTATATGAAATTAAAGTTCATACATCCAACTTGTTTTTCTTCCAGGTCCATCTCTTCTGGTATACAACAATGAGATGTTTACTGAGCGTGACTGGGAAGGAATCCAGAAACCTGGAAATAGCATTAAGCGAAAAGACCCCGACACTGTTGGAAGATTTGGATTGGGGTTTAACTCTGTATATCACATTACAGGTTAGTCTGATAACAATTTCATTGATAACATTATCATCATCTTATATGACCTCTAAAATACATAGAAAGAAATGTTTAGATCGCTGTGGGTGGGCGTTCAGTGAGCCAAACTGAATCAGGTGTCAAGTAAATGGATTTTGGAGGCTGCTAAATATAGGAATTTAATTGAAAACAAATGTCTTACTGCCTTACAGTCTAGTAAATTCTAAAAAAAATTGTATTGATTAAAGTACCAACATTAAATTATTAGCATTCCCATTTAATAAATAGACATATGCCCTCTCGCCAACCCCGACATTAAATTAATGACCGTCACAATTTAATAAACAGACTGATTTCTCCCCCAACCAGCCCCAACATTAAATGAATAGCATCCCCATTTCATTAACAGACCTATTTCATCCCTCATCAACCCCAACATTAAGTTAATACTTTCCAATTTAATAAAGAGTCATATGCCCCCTCACGAGCCCTGACATTAAATTAATAACTGTCAGGGATAAGCCCCTCTAGCTACTCCCTGATTTAATATATTATCATATATTTCAACAGTCATACAATTTATCACCTCATTTTGGCAGGAAACTATTCCTGGACCCCTTTATCTGTCACAAACCGCCCTCTGCGCACTTGTGACTTGGAAGTTTACTGTAAGGGATTTCCAGTCCAAATCTCACACTCACACTTTCCCGAAGGTTACAGATTTGCTGAAGCGCCCCAAACAGCGCTGACACAACTACACACACTTTGGTCCTGCCAGCACCTATTGAATACGGGCAATAGGACCCCAATATACTGTCCTACACTGACATGCAATGAGCACTTCTTTTTACGCACAGTTAGCAAGGCACCAGCAATCAAAGGGTTAACTCTTAACCCCTCAAGGCTCTATGACCCAAATGTACATGCAGGCACACACTAGGCTTAGTATACAAATGCATTCACAATTCACACCTCGGCAATGAAAGGTTTTGGCATGGTCAAGCAATCGTATCTCTTCTACACAGGCAATGGATTTGTTCACAGCAATAAGAACAGAACTATTACATTGTTAGATTTAATATACAAAAGGTACAACGCTTACAGATACAAAAAAAAACAATTAGATAAAGATTTGAAATACAAATAAAAAATTGCAATCAGTTGTAAAAACAAATGGGATGAAAGTACAAACCATCACTTACGTATAATAATCTGTATGCTTGGGGGTAGGCACAAAAGATGGACAGACCTTCAATTAGATCCCCAAGAAACTGACAATTTGCTCCTTCCCAACAGGTTTTTTAAGCAAAATAAAATGGGACAGTCTTCACAGGGGCAGTTAATGCTAATAGGGGGCAGGGATGTCCCCTGGGTGTCACTATAATTTGCTCATGAATATTCCCAAAGTTTTGACCTTTGGGTAATTGTTTACAGATAGATCCCAGAGACATAACTTCCCCTTCAGTAAACCGGTCATAATCTCCCGCACATTTAAATACTAAACATGATGGAATTATGACAGTGACATACCTTTCCCAAAGATATGTGATTATAGCTGTTCCCGGATACTGCCAGTACAGGTCATTCACAACCCTGGTGTGATATCTGCTCCTCAGTATGGAGTTGCACCCAAATTTCCCAATATGAACTATGAAGGCATTTTCCTTTTAAGCTCCTATTGCTATATACCTGTATAGGCCTTAAATGCTGCCTTTGTCTGCAAGAATGTCAAGCTGTGACTGGCCCCACAAAGTCTATTCAGATGTCCAAAAACTAACTTGTGTCAGGATATAGCTCACATCAGGCGCCTTTGAAGCTGCTACAGGTGACACTGCTATCTACACTGGGATGTGCAGAGCCTTCAAATACACACACAACAGACTTTCTGACTTCACATTTTACACTTTAGTAGCTCAATTTATTAATGGATTCAATTGATATACCCGATTTACACAGCAGTTATGATTTAGGCCTTATTCCCCACAATTATGTGATGGGTTAACCCAGTGGTTCCCAAACTTTCTCAGCTCGAGGCACCATTAGGGTCACCATAATTTTTCCAAGGCACCCCTAAGCAAAAATAATTTTTAAGTAGTTGGGTCAAAATGACGTAAGATGTATTTAGACCCCTTCACCATCACATTGTGCCCCTTTATCATATCACTCTGTATCCCCTTCGCCATCTCACACCCTGTGTCCCCCTCTTCGCCATCTCACGCCCTGTGTCCCCCTCTTCGCCATCTCACGCCCTGTGTCCCCCTCTTCGCCATCTCACGCCCTGTGTCCCCCTCTTCGCCATCTCACGCCCTGTGTCCCCCTCTTCGCCATCTCACGCCCTGTGTCCCCCTCTTCGCCATCTCACGCCCTGTGTCCCCCTCTTCGCCATCTCACGCCCTGTGTCCCCCTCTTCGCCATCTCACGCCCTGTGTCCCCCTCTTCGCCATCTCACGCCCTGTGTCCCCCTCTTCGCCATCTCACGCCCTGTGTCCCCCTCTTCGCCATCTCACGCCCTGTGTCCCCCTCTTCGCCATCTCACGCCCTGTGTCCCCCTCTTCGCCATCTCACGCCCTGTGTCCCCCTCTTCGCCATCTCACGCCCTGTGTCCCCCTCTTCGCCATCTCACGCCCTGTGTCCCCCTCTTCGCCATCTCACGCCCTGTGTCCCCCTCTTCGCCATCTCACGCCTGTGTCCCCCTCTTCGCCATCTCACGCCCTGTGTCCCCCTCTTCGCCATCTCACGCCCTGTGTCCCCCTCTTCGCCATCTCACGCCCTGTGTCCCCCTCTTCGCCATCTCACGCCCTGTGTCCCCCTCTTCGCCATCTCACGCCCTGTGTCCCCCTCTTCGCCATCTCACGCCCTGTGTCCCCTCTTCGCCATCTCACGCCCTGTGTCCCCCTCTTCGCCATCTCACGCCCTGTGTCCCCCTCTTCGCCATCTCACGCCCTGTGTCCCCCTCTTCGCCATCTCACGCCCTGTGTCCCCCTCTTCGCCATCTCACGCCCTGTGTCCCCCTCTTCGCCATCTCACGCCCTGTGTCCCCCTCTTCGCCATCTCACGCCCTGTGTCCCCCTCTTCGCCATCTCACGCCCTGTGTCCCCTCTTCGCCATCTCACGCCCTGTGTCCCCCTCTTCGCCATCTCACGCCCTGTGTCCCCCTCTTCGCCATCTCACGCCCTGTGTCCCCCTCTTCGCCATCTCACGCCCTGTGTCCCCCTCTTCGCCATCTCACGCCCTGTGTCCCCCTCTTCGCCATCTCACGCCCTGTGTCCCCCTCTTCGCCATCTCACGCCCTGTGTCCCCCTCTTCGCCATCTCTCGCCCTGTGTCCCCCTCTTCGCCATCTCACGCCCTGTGTCCCCCTCTTCGCCATCTCTCGCCCTGTGTCCCCCTCTTCGCCATCTCTCGCCTGTGTCCCCCTCTTCGCCATCTCTCGCCCTGTGTCCCCCTCTTCGCCATCTCTCGCCCTGTGTCCCCCTCTTCGCCATCTCTCGCCCCTGTGTCCCCCTCTTCGCCATCTCTCGCCCTGTGTCCCCCTCTTCGCCATCTCTCGCCCTGTGTCCCCCTCTTCGCCATCTCTCGCCCTGTGTCCCCCTCTTCGCCATCTCTCGCCCTGTGTCCCCCTCTTCGCCATCTCTCGCCCTGTGTCCCCCCTTCGCCATCTCTCGCCCTGTGTCCCCCTCTTCGCCATCTCTCGCCCTGTGTCCCCCTCTTCGCCATCTCTCGCCCTGTGTCCCCTCC